>NC_139630.1:29750685-29848185 GCF_964638095.1 Poromitra crassiceps
GCTCATAATTGAATGCTGTGGGCTTCAATCATCAGAAGCAGCAGCGGGCTCATGTAAATCTTCAGTACCCGAAGGCATATTTGATTGCGATGATGTCCCTAGAACAGAATCAATTGGCATATGGCTACTGAAGAAGACAGCCAGGTTCCATGGTGTAATGGTCAGCACTCTGGACTCTGAATCCAGCGATCCGAGTTCAAATCTCGGTGGAACCTTGTTAAGCAGCGCAGTCGTAATTTCCGCACATTTCAAAAGTTTATGTTGTCAACCATCAGTGTTGCAGCAGCAGCTTCCTTTAAGGACACAGGAAGACGTACATCACGCCGACAGGTATCGAGCATTCTGATTGGACTCAGCGACCTTCTGTGGCTGGGTGCAGTCTTTAGAAACCCTGCTGCTAATCCGATGGTTTACTGCAAAATCCCATAAACCTGCAATTTGACTTGCTCTAAAAATCCCAACCTCAGAACAGGAACGGGGAGATGAATATGGCAGCGGTGGGACTTGAACCTGCGGCCCCTTTTCAGTTGCTTTTCAGTTTCGAGCGCGGCAACAACTGAAACATCTCGCTGGCTCGTTGGTCTAGGGGTATGATTCTCGCTTTGGGTGCGAGAGGTCCCGGGTTCAAATCCCAGACGACCCCTAATCATATTAGCTGTGCCGCTTCATGACATCTGCAGCTGCCTTAGGTGGAGTCTGATCCTAGGTTCAAATCCCCACTCAGCCATGATCACTGTGGTTTTGCTTCTTGATTGAGTCTCTGCTGGGTAGTAGTCTGGTGTGGGGAGGCTTAGGTTTAAATGCAGCTTCAAATCATGCTACCACTTGTTAGCCTTTGACAGTATGGCAGTTGAAATCGAAACGCCTTGACCACAACATGAGCTCTTAATTGAATAATGTGCATTTCAATCATCAGAACCGGGACTCATGTAAATCCTCGCTGAAGCATATTTCATTAGCGATGATATCCCTAGGACTTTGATTAACTGGCAGATTGAGAAAGCTGTCGGTTTTGTGGTCTAAAGGTCAGCACTCTGGACTATGAATCCAGCGATCCAGCATTTCCACCACCTGTTGAACCTCGGAGATGGACTGTGGATGGGCACTCCTTCTCCAACTTGCTTTGCCTTTCGAGCACAGCAATAAATCAGTCTTACAGTGGCTCGTTGGTCTAGGGGTATGATTCACGCTTAGGGTGCGAGAGGTCCCGGGTTCAAATCCCGGACGAGCCCATTAGTCAAAGCTGCTCCTCGGCAAGGGGAACTCCTCCTTCAGGGGATGGGAAACATGTCTGGAAACAACCTTTTCCGTAAGAGAATGTGTAGTATGCAGCAAAGTCATGATGGAGCAATCAACCTCTTCTGACCTGGATAGTCTTTTTGAAGCTTCTATTTGCTAGCCTTTGAAACTATTGCAGTTGAAATCCACAATGCCTTGACCACAGCATGAGCTCATAATTGAATGCTGTGGGCTTCAATCATCAGAAGCAGCAGCGGGCTCATGTAAATCTTCAGTACCCGAAGGCATATTTGATTGCGATGATGTCCCTAGAACAGAATCAATTGGCATATGGCTACAGGAGAAGACAGCCAGGTTCCATGGTGTAATGGTCAGCACTCTGGACTCAAAATCCAGCGATCCGAGTTCAAATCTCGGTGGAACCTTGTTAAGCAGCGCAGTCGTAATTTCCGCACATTTCAAAAGTTTATGTTGTCAACCATAAGTGTTGCTGCAGCAGCTTCCTTTAAGGACACAGGAAGACGTACATCACGCCGACAGGTATCGAGCATTCTGATTGGACTCAGCGACCTTCTGTGGCTGGGTGCAGTCTTTAGAAACCCTGCTGCTAATCCGATGGTTTACTGCAAAATCCCATAAACCTGCAATTTGACTTGCTCTAAAAATCCCAACCTCAGAACAGGAACGGGGAGATGAATATGGCAGCGGTGGGACTTGAACCTGCGCCCCCTTTTCAGTTGCTTTTCAGTTTCGAGCACGGCAACAACTCAGACATCTCGCTGGCTCGTTGGTCTAGGGGTATGATTCTCGCTTTGGTTGCGAGAGGTCCCGGGTTCAAATCCCGGACGAGCCCTAATCATATTAGCTGTGCCGCTTCATGACATCTGCAGCTGCCTTAGGTGGAGTCTGATCCCCTCTTCTGCGATCCTAGGTTCAAATCCCCACTCAGCCATAATCACTGTGGTTTTGCTTCTTGATTGAGTCTCTGCTGGGTAGTAGTCTGGTGTGGGGAGGCTTAGGTTTAAATGCAGCTTCAAATCATGCTACCACTTGTTAGCCTTTGACAGTATGGCAGTTGAAATCGAAACGCCTTGACCACAACATGAGCTCTTAATTGAATAATGTGCATTTCAATCATCAGAACCGGGACTCATGTAAATCCTCGCTGAAGCATATTTCATTAGCGATGATATCCCTAGGACTTTGATTAACTGGCAGATTGAGAAAGCTGTCGGTTTTGTGGTCTAAAGGTCAGCACTCTGGACTATGAATCCAGCGATCCAGCGTTTCCACCACCTGTTGAACCTCGGAGATGGACTGTGGATGGGCACTCCTTCTCCAACTTGCTTTGCCTTTCGAGCACAGCAATAAATCAGTCTTACAGTGGCTCGTTGGTCTAGGGGTATGATTCTCGCTTAGGGTGCGAGAGGTCCTGGGTTCAAATCCCGGACGAGCCCATTAGTCAAAGCTGCTCCTCAGGATGGGAACTCCTCCTTCAGGGGATGGGAAACATGTCTGGAAACAACCTTTTCCGTAAGAGAATGTGTAGTATGCAGCAAAGTCATGATGGAGCAATCAACCTCTTCTGACCTGGATAGTCTTTTTGAAGCTTCTATTTGCTAGCCTTTGAAACTATTGCAGTTGAAATCCACAATGCCTTGACCACAGCATGAGCTCATAATTGAATGCTGTGGGCTTCAATCATCAGAAGCAGCAGCGGGCTCATGTAAATCTTCAGTACCCGAAGGCATATTTGATTGCGATGATGTCCCTAGAACAGAATCAATTGGCATATGGCTACTGAAGAAGACAGCCGGGTTCCATGGTGTAATGGTCAGCACTCTGGACTCTGAATCCAGCGATCCGAGTTCAAATCTCGGTGGAACCTTGTTAAGCAGCGCAGTCGTAATTTCCGCACATTTCAAAAGTTTATGTTGTCAACCATAAGTGTTGCTGCAGCAGCTTCCTTTAAGGACACAGGAAGACGTACATCACGCCGACAGGTATCGAGCATTCTGATTGGACTCAGCGACCTTCTGTGGCTGGGTGCAGTCTTTAGAAACCCTGCTGCTAATCCGATGGTTTACTGCAAAATCCCATAAACCTGCAATTTGACTTGCTTTAAAAATCCCAACCTCAGAACAGGAACGGGGAGATGAATATGGCAGCGGTGGGACTTGAACCTGCGGCCCCTTTTCAGTTGCTTTTCAGTTTCGAGCGCGGCAACAACTGAAACATCTCGCTGGCTCGTTGGTCTAGGGGTATGATTCTCGCTTTGGGTGCGATAGGTCCCGGGTTCAAATCCCGGACGACCCCTAATCATATTAGCTGTGCCGCTTCATGACATCTGCAGCTGCCTTAGGTGGAGTCTGATCCTAGGTTCAAATCCCCACTCAGCCATAATCACTGTGGTTTTGCTTCTTGATTGAGTCTCTGCTGGGTAGTAGTCTGGTGTGGGGAGGCTTAGGTTTAAATGCAGCTTCAAATCATGCTACCACTTGTTAGCCTTTGACAGTATGGCAGTTGAAATCGAAACGCCTTGACCACAACATGAGCTCTTAATTGAATAATGTGCATTTCAATCATCAGAACCGGGACTCATGTAAATCCTCGCTGAAGCATATTTCATTAGCGATGATATCCCTAGGACTTTGATTAACTGGCAGATTGAGAAAGCTGTCGGTTTTGTGGTCTAAAGGTCAGCACTCTGGACTATGAATCCAGCGATCCAGCATTTCCACCACCTGTTGAACCTCGGAGATGGACTGTGGATGGGCACTCCTTCTCCAACTTGCTTTGCCTTTCGAGCACAGCAATAAATCAGTCTTACAGTGGCTCGTTGGTCTAGGGGTATGATTCTCGCTTAGGGTGCGAGAGGTCCCGGGTTCAAATCCCGGACGAGCCCATTAGTCAAAGCTGCTCCCCGGCAAGGGGAACTCCTCCTTCAGGGGATGGGAAACATGTCTGGAAACAACCTTTTCCGTAAGAGAATGTGTAGTATGCAGCAAAGTCATGATGGAGCAATCAACCTCTTCTGACCTGGATAGTCTTTTTGAAGCTTCTATTTGCTAGCCTTTGAAACTATTGCAGTTGAAATCCACAATGCCTTGACCACAGCATGAGCTCATAATTGAATGCTGTGGGCTTCAATCATCAGAAGCAGCAGCGGGCTCATGTAAATCTTCAGTACCCGAAGGCATATTTGATTGCGATGATGTCCCTAGAACAGAATCAATTGGCATATGGCTACTGGAGAAGACAGCCAGGTTCCATGGTGTAATGGTCAGCACTCTGGACTCAAAATCCAGCGATCCGAGTTCAAATCTCGGTGGAACCTTGTTAAGCAGCGCAGTCGTAATTTCCGCACATTTCAAAAGTTTATGTTGTCAACCATAAGTGTTGCTGCAGCAGCTTCCTTTAAGGACACAGGAAGACGTACATCACGCCGACAGGTATCGAGCATTCTGATTGGACTCAGCGACCTTCTGTGGCTGGGTGCAGTCTTTAGAAACCCTGCTGCTAATCCGATGGTTTACTGCAAAATCCCATAAACCTGCAATTTGACTTGCTCTAAAAATCCCAACCTCAGAACAGGAACGGGGAGATGAATATGGCAGCGGTGGGACTTGAACCTGCGCCCCCTTTTCAGTTGCTTTTCAGTTTCGAGCACGGCAACAACTCAAACATCTCGCTGGCTCGTTGGTCTAGGGGTATGATTCTCGCTTTGGGTGCGAGAGGTCCCGGGTTCAAATCCCGGACGAGCCCTAATCATATTAGCAGTGCCGCTTCATGACATCTGCAGCTGCCTTAGGTGGAGTCTGATCCTCTCTTCTGCGATTCCAGGTTCAAATCCCCACTCAGCCATAATCACTGAGGTTTTGCTTCTTGATTGAGTCTCTGCTGGGTAGTAGTCTGGTGTGGGGAGGCTTAGGTTTAAATGCAGCTTCAAATCATGCTACCACTTGTTAGCCTTTGACAGTATGGCAGTTGAAATCGAAACGCCTTGACCACAACATGAGCTCTTAATTGAATAATGTGCATTTCAATCATCAGAACCGGGACTCATGTAAATCCTCGCTGAAGCATATTTCATTAGCGATGATATCCCTAGGACTTTGATTAACTGGCAGATTGAGAAAGCTGTCGGTTTTGTGGTCTAAAGGTCAGCACTCTGGACTATGAATCCAGCGATCCAGCGTTTCCACCACCTGTTGAACCTCGGAGATGGACTGTGGATGGGCACTCCTTCTCCAACTTGCTTTGCCTTTCGAGCACAGCAATAAATCAGTCTTACAGTGGCTCGTTGGTCTAGGGGTATGATTCTCGCTTAGGGTGCGAGAGGTCCTGGGTTCAAATCCCGGACGAGCCCATTAGTCAAAGCTGCTCCTCGGGATGGGAACTCCTCCTTCAGGGGATGGGAAACATGTCTGGAAACAACCTTTTCCGTAAGAGAATGTGTAGTATGCAGCAAAGTCATGATGGAGCAATCAACCTCTTCTGACCTGGATAGTCTCTTTGAAGCTTCTATTTGCTAGCCTTTGAAACTATTGCAGTTGAAATCCACAATTCCTTGACCACAGCATGAGCTCATAATTGAATGCTGTGGGCTTCAATCATCAGAAGCAGCAGCGGGCTCATGTAAATCTTCAGTACCCGAAGGCATATTTGATTGCGATGATGTCCCTAGAACAGAATCAATTGGCATATGGCTACTGAAGAAGACAGCCAGGTTCCATGGTGTAATGGTCAGCACTCTGGACTCTGAATCCAGCGATCCGAGTTCAAATCTCGGTGGAACCTTGTTAAGCAGCGCAGTCGTAATTTCCGCACATTTCAAAAGTTTATGTTGTCAACCATAAGTGTTGCTGCAGCAGCTTCCTTTAAGGACACAGGAAGACGTACATCACGCCGACAGGTATCGAGCATTCTGATTGGACTCAGCGACCTTCTGTGGCTGGGTGCAGTCTTTAGAAACCCTGCTGCTAATCCGATGGTTTACTGCAAAATCCCATAAACCTGCAATTTGACTTGCTCTAAAAATCCCAACCTCAGAACAGGAACGGGGAGATGAATATGGCAGCGGTGGGACTTGAACCTGCGCCCCCTTTTCAGTTGCTTTTCAGTTTCGAGCGCGGCAACAACTGAAACATCTCGCTGGCTCGTTGGTCTAGGGGTATGATTCTCGCTTTGGGTGCGAGAGGTCCCGGGTTCAAATCCCGGACGACCCCTAATCATATTAGCTGTGCTGCTTCATGACATCTGCAGCTGCCTTAGGTGGAGTCTGATCCTAGGTTCAAATCCCCACTCAGCCATAATCACTGAGGTTTTGCTTCTTGATTGAGTCTCTGCTGGGTAGTAGTCTGGTGTGGGGAGGCTTAGGTTTAAATGCAGCTTCAAATCATGCTACCACTTGTTAGCCTTTGACAGTATGGCAGTTGAAATCGAAACGCCTTGACCACAACATGAGCTCTTAATTGAATAATGTGCATTTCAATCATCAGAACCGGGACTCATGTAAATCCTCGCTGAAGCATATTTCATTAGCGATGATATCCCTAGGACTTTGATTAACTGGCAGATTGAGAAAGCTGTCGGTTTTGTGGTCTAAAGGTCAGCACTCTGGACTATGAATCCAGCGATCCAGCGTTTCCACCACCTGTTGAACCTCGGAGATGGACTGTGGATGGGCACTCCTTCTCCAACTTGCTTTGCCTTTCGAGCACAGCAATAAATCAGTCTTACAGTGGCTCGTTGGTCTAGGGGTATGATTCTCGCTTAGGGTGCGAGAGGTCCCGGGTTCAAATCCCGGACGAGCCCATTAGTCAAAGCTGCTCCTCGGGATGGGAACTCCTCCTTCAGGGGATGGGAAACATGTCTGGAAACAACCTTTTCCGTAAGAGAATGTGTAGTATGCAGCAAAGTCATGATGGAGCAATCAACCTCTTCTGACCTGGATAGTCTTTTTGAAGCTTCTATTTGCTAGCCTTTGAAACTATTGCAGTTGAAATCCACAATGCCTTGACCACAGCATGAGCTCATAATTGAATGCTGTGGGCTTCAATCATCAGAAGCAGCAGCGGGCTCATGTAAATCTTCAGTACCCGAAGGCATATTTGATTGCGATGATGTCCCTAGAACAGAATCAATTGGCATATGGCTACTGGAGAAGACAGCCAGGTTCCATGGTGTAATGGTCAGCACTCTGGACTCTGAATCCAGCGATCCGAGTTCAAATCTCGGTGGAACCTTGTTAAGCAGCGCAGTCGTAATTTCCGCACATTTCAAAAGTTTATGTTGTCAACCATAAGTGTTGCTGCAGCAGCTTCCTTTAAGGACACAGGAAGACGTACATCACGCCGACAGGTATCGAGCATTCTGATTGGACTCAGCGACCTTCTGTGGCTGGGTGCAGTCTTTAGAAACCCTGCTGCTAATCCGATGGTTTACTGCAAAATCCCATAAACCTGCAATTTGACTTGCTCTAAAAATCCCAACCTCAGAACAGGAACGGGGAGATGAATATGGCAGCGGTGGGACTTGAACCTGCGCCCCCTTTTCAGTTGCTTTTCAGTTTCGAGCAGGGCAACAACTCAAACATGTCGCTGGCTCGTTGGTCTAGGGGTATGATTCTCGCTTTGGGTGCGAGAGGTCCCGGGTTCAAATCCCGGACGAGCCCTTATCATATTAGCAGTGCCGCTTCATGACATCTGCAGCTGCCTTAGGTGGAGTCTGATCCCGTCTTCTGCGATCCTAGGTTCAAATCCCCACTCAGCCATAATCACTGCGGTTTTGCTTCTTGATTGAGTCTCTGCTGGGTAGTAGTCTGGTGTGGGGAGGCTTAGGTTTAAATGCAGCTTCAAATCATGCTACCACATGTTAGCCTTTGACAGTATGGCAGTTGAAATCGAAACGCCTTGACCACAACATGAGCTCTTAATTGAATAATGTGCATTTCAATCATCAGAACCGGGACTCATGTAAATCCTCGCTGAAGCATATTTCATTAGCGATGATATCCCTAGGACTTTGATTAACTGGCAGATTGAGAAAGCTGTCGGTTTTGTGGTCTAAAGGTCAGCACTCTGGACTATGAATCCAGCGATCCAGCGTTTCCACCACCTGTTGAACATCGGAGATGGACTGTGGATGGGCACTCCTTCTCCAACTTGCTTTGCCTTTCGAGCACAGCAATAAATCAGTCTTACAGTGGCTCGTTGGTCTAGGGGTATGATTCTCGCTTAGGGTGCGAGAAGTCCCGGGTTCAAATCCCGGACGATTCCATTAGTCAAAGCTGCTCCTTGGGATGGGAACTCCTCCTTCAGGGGATGGGAAACATGTCTGGAAACAACCTTTTCCGTAAGAGAATGTGTAGTATGCAGCAAAGTCATGATGGAGCAATCAACCTCTTCTGACCTGGATAGTCTTTTTGAAGCTTCTATTTGCTAGCCTTTGAAACTATTGCAGTTGAAATCCACAATGCCTTGACCACAGCATGAGCTCATAATTGAATGCTGTGGGCTTCAATCATCAGAAGCAGCAGCGGGCTCATGTAAATCTTCAGTACCCGAAGGCATATTTGATTGCGATGATGTCCCTAGAACAGAATCAATTGGCATATGGCTACTGAAGAAGATAGCCAGGTTCCATGGTGTAATGGTCAGCACTCTGGACTCTGAATCCAGCGATCCGAGTTCAAATCTCGGTGGAACCTTGTTAAGCAGCGCAGTCGTGATTTCCGCACATTTCAAAAGTTTATGTTGTCAACCATCAGTGTTGCAGCAGCAGCTTCCTTTAAGGACACAGGAAGACGTACATCACGCCGACAGGTATCGAGCATTCTGATTGGACTCAGCGACCTTCTGTGGCTGGGTGCAGTCTTTAGAAACCCTGCTGCTAATCCGATGGTTTACTGCAAAATCCCATAAACCTGCAATTTGACTTGCTCTAAAAATCCCAACCTCAGAACAGGAATGGGGAGATGAATATGGCAGCGGTGGGACTTGAACCTGCGCCCCCTTTTCAGTTGCTTTTCAGTTTCGAGCACGGCAACAACTCAAACATCTCGCTGGCTCGTTGGTCTAGGGGTATGATTCTCGCTTTGGGTGTGAGAGGTCCCGGGTTCAAATCCCGAACGAGCCCTAATCACATTAGCTGTGCCGCTTCATGACATCTGCAGCTGCCTTAGGTGGAGTCTGATCTCCTCTTCTGCGATCCTAGGTTCAAATTCCCACTCAGCCATAATCACTGAAGTTTTGCTTCTTGATTGAGTCTCTGCTGGGTAGTAGTCTGGTGTGGGGAGGCTTAGGTTTAAATGCAGCTTCAAATCATGCTACCACTTGTTAGCCTTTGACAGTATGGCAGTTGAAATCGAAACGCCTTGACCACAACATGAGCTCTTAATTGAATAATGTGCATTTCAATCATCAGAACCGGGACTCATGTAAATCCTCGCTGAAGCATATTTCATTAGCGATGATATCCCTAGGACTTTGATTAACTGGCAGATTGAGAAAGCTGTCGGTTTTGTGGTCTAAAGGTCAGCACTCTGGACTATGAATCCAGCGATCCAGCGTTTCCACCACGTGTTGAACCTCGGAGATGGACTGTGGATGGGCACTCCTTCTCCAACTTGCTTTGCCTTTCGAGCACAGCAATAAATCACTCTTACAGTGGCTCGTTGGTCTAGGGGTATGATTCTCGCTTAGGGTGCGAGAGGTCCCGGGTTCAAATCCCGGACGAGCCCACGGGTTGGGAACTCCTCCTTCAGGGGGTGGGAAACACGTCTGGAAACAACCTTTTCCGTAAGAGAATGTGTAGTATGCAGCAAAGTCATGATGGAGCAATCAACCTCTTCTGACCTGGATAGTCTTTTTGAAGCTTCTATTTGCTAGCCTTTGAAACTATTGCAGTTGAAATCCACAATGCCTTGACCACAGCATGAGCTCATAATTGAATGCTGTGGGCTTCAATCATCAGAAGCAGCAGCGGGCTCATGTAAATCTTCAGTACCCGAAGGCATATTTGATTGCGATGATGTCCCTAGAACATAATCAATTGGCATATGGCTACTGGAGAAGTCAGCCAGGTTCCATGGTGTAATGGTCAGCACTCTGGACTCTGAATCCAGCGATCCGAGTTCAAATCTCGGTGGAACCTTGTTAAGCAGCGCAGTCGTAATTTCCGCACATTTCAAAAGTTTATGTTGTCAACCATAAGTGTTGCTGCAGCAGCTTCCTTTAAGGACACAGGAAGACGTACATCACGCCGACAGGTATCGAGCATTCTGATTGGACTCAGCGACCTTCTGTGGCTGGGTGCAGTCTTTAGAAACCCTGCTGCTAATCCGATGGTTTACTGCAAAATCCCATAAACCTGCAATTTGACTTGCTCTAAAAATCCCAACCTCAGAACAGGAACGGGGAGATGAATATGGCAGCGGTGGGACTTGAACCTGCGCCCCCTTTTCAGTTGCTTTTCAGTTTCGAGCACGGCAACAACTCAAGCATCTCGCTGGCTCGTTGGTCTAGGGGTATGAGTCTCGCTTTGGGTGCGAGAGGTCCCGGGTTCAAATCCCGGACGAGCCCTAATCACATTAGCTGTGCCGCTTCATGACATCTGCAGCTGCCTTAGGTGGAGTCTGATCTCCTCTTCTGCGATCCTAGGTTCAAATCCCCACTCAGCCATAATCACTGAAGCTTTGCTTCTTGATTGAGTCTCTGCTGGGTGGTAGTCTGGTGTGGGGAGGCTTAGGTTTAAATGCAGCTTCAAATCATGCTACCACTTGTTAGCCTTTGACAGTATGGCAGTTGAAATCGAAACGCGTTGACCACAACATGAGCTCTTAATTGAATAATGTGCATTTCACTCATCAGAACCGGGACTCATGTAAATCCTCGCTGAAGCATATTTCATTAGCGATGATATCCCTAGGACTTTGATTAACTGGCAGATTGAGAAAGCTGTGTCGGTTTTGTGGTCTAAAGGTCAGCACACAAAAGGAACGGGGGAAAATAAAAGTAGAGATGAATATGGCAGCGGTGGGACTTGAACCTGCGCCCCCTTTTCAGTTTTCAGGACCCGCGGTAATGGAATGGGAGTTATGGGACCCGACCCGGACCCGACTGACCATAATAAAACGTGGACCCGGACCTGTATTGTTCCCGGCGAGGCTCTCAGGCCCAGGAACCCTTGAAGACCTCGTACAGTCCAAGCCGACTCACTCTACTGGTCCTGCTGGCTTGGTTTGGTGGTTGACTGGTCGCAGGTGACGGTATGATGTTATTATATTATGTGGTGCTGTGGGCAGAGTTTAAATGATGTGTAAATTATGTAAAAGATGTACTTCATACATTGTCCATCGCCGCCAAAATAAAGGTTTTACAGAAGCTGGAGTTGCCAAATACTTTTAATTTCATTCATTTTTCATTTGTTTTGTGAAGCGACGAGAGCTCTGCAGCTGCAGCCTCGCAGAACACGAGCGCCCCATTTCATTTCATTTCATTTTTACGCTAGTTTTAGTGTCAAACTAACTGGTTCAGAAGAATGTCACCTTCCAAATAAAAGCACTGAAAGTGACAGACTTTGCAATGCAAATTTCAGCCTACTCACCTACCTACTATGTAGTATTTTCTATAATCTGGTGGAAGCATTTTTCAATCAAAGGTGAAACGACAAAGTCTGGCCCCAATGCAAAATTCTAACGCTGTGACGTGAGTCGCGGTGGGTTCCATGGATGTATTAAAATAACTGGATAGGGGACGAGCCACGCCCACCCATGCATTCGGATGGAGGCTGCTCACTGGCGCATGAAGCCATCATGGAGGGTTTTTCTTCCTGCTTTTACTTCCTGACTATGCGGCCCATGGCGAAGTGCGCATGTGTGCATGACGTATTCCATGACGTCTCCCACCCTCCATGGATGTAGATGTAGATGAAGAAAATACACCCGTATACGGCTCTTAGTGGCTTCTGAAGAAAAAATGCCCCATAATTTTTTTTTTGATAATTAAAAGAGTCGTTTTATATTTTGAATGACACCCGGAAAAAATTCCCCTGGGTTTAACAGCTGCCGGGGTTCCCATGCAAGTGGATGGGAATTTTTCCTTTCTGGGCTGCATGGCGTCACGTGACTTGCAATACAGAGCTTCGCCACCATGTTCAAATGGCTTCACAGCCCAGCGCTATTCCTGGGGGCTTGGTGGGTTCCAGTGATGTCTTCTCCTTCTTTATCGGTTCCTTGGTGCTCTCTGTGGTAGTGGGCGCATGCGCACTTAGCACATAGGAAGTAAACACAGGGAAGCATGCCGTCTACGTTTGAACGTGCTGCTGCGGGCTGGGTGAGTCACGCTCTCTTTCTAAACCGTTAAAATCAGAGTAATAAATCATGTTTGGAGGTTATTAAGTTACTCAGCAGGATGAGGAGACAAACTAGTCAAATGTGGAGAGTGATCAAAACAATGAATGGGTTAAGAAAGAAGAGAGTAACGGTGAGACAACAGCAGTGAGAGATCAAGAGAAAGCACTATGCTGCTGGCAAGTTGGCAACACTCGGGTTAAAATGCAGTTCTTCAGACAATATTGGAAGGGAAACAAGGAAGAAACCAATGAGGTAACGTGACTAAACAAGCTATTTACAAAGACACAACTGAACCAAGATGACAGCACCAGGCAGGAAGCAGATTTGCCCACAAAGCTGGAAGGAGCCTAAAAGCTTGTTTTATACTCGCTGTGCCGTGAAGGGCACAGCTAGCCTGCTAGCAGGGGTTTCTCGCTCATACTGAGCATTAGCGCCCGGGGACCCACGACGCATTATATAATCAAACCGCCGCGCCGCTCTCGCATCTAGGTCTTAAAAGCAGCCCTTACCTGAGCCAGAAACTTGAAGTGAAGACGCTATCCGACGCCTAACATCCTCTTCTTCTAAATAAATATAGTTGCCACTTCCAAATTGTTGCATAAAATCGATTTTTATCTCTTTGAAAAACCAAAAATCATTCATCTGGAGCAACCCGGAAATACGACTCACTGTTTACTCACTTAATGCCCCCCACACTTCCGGAATGGTATTGCAACTTGATTGGCACAAATGCAGAAATGTAATGCAGCCAAATTACCTGCACCACGCTAGGCTTGCCGCGATTTTAGGTGTTACCGGTGTTACACGGTGTTGGGGGATACACCGATTACATAACGTGCCCACCGGTAACACCTTTTGTTTTTATGGAGGAAGAATTGAAAAGAAAACTCTGCAGTTTCAGCGTGCGCCGGTGTAAATTACAAGCGCTCCCTCTCGGCTGCAGTGTGGCTCCGCTGTTATGGTTAGACCAGCAACTAACGTGAGTTAACGCTATACATCTTATGAACACAAATGATGCCCTCCTCATAAGAATTGAAAGGAAAACTCTGCAGTTTCAGCGTGCGCCGGTGTAAATTACAAGCGCTCCCTCTCGGCTGCAGTGTGGCTCCGCTGTTATGGTTAGACCAGCAACTAACGTTAACGCAACTAACGTTAACTAACGTTAACGCTATACATCTTATGAACACAAATGATGCGCTCCTCATACACATGTAGGTAAGACCCTTAGCTAAGCCTGCATGCGTGTGCATACTGTTGTCACTGCGGGCCATCTCTGGAAATGTGCCTTTTTTTCCACTGCGAAAAGTCGATGCTAACTTAGCATCAATTCTAACAGGAGGGAGGACTTACCAGCATTCAGTCATTGCCTGCTTACTGCTGCGTGCTGGTATTGTTAATCCCATGTCAGAAAAAGTCTCCAGGTGTGTCGCCAACGTTAGTTTCTTTTGAGAAAGATTGTCTCCACGGGCGTCTGAAAAGTTGTCTCGAGTCAGATGCAGCCAGTGTTGTATGACTGTGAGCGTCCATGCTAACGTTAGTACTTTAAACAGCAGCAGCGTGCGTCTTGTCTCTATGAACCTACAGAATGGACGGTTAAAGCATAGACTCTTGCTTACTTTAAAACTTGTATTATCAACATACATATAACGTAACGTTCGCTCTAGTCTAGCTGCTATGGATATCCGACTGGTGTCTCACTGTTATTGTTCCCGGGAACAACATGCACTAGTAGGAACTAACAATCCTATTGTTTACATTTCCCGGTGAAACCGGTTATACCGGTGAGGTCACGTGCTTATTATTCGGTGTGAAAATGTTCACACCGTGGCATCCCTACACCACGCTCTTTAAAAAACAATTGATAGCAGGTTATAGCCTATAATCTCGATATTGCTGTAAAGTCCCTGCACCAACCATGTTTCTATGACCGGTCAATCAAACGGAATGACCCGAAATGCAAGCTTGGCTACAGGTAACATATGATTAGCAATGATGTATTCTTACCTTTTCTTCCAGTTTGACCTCTTAAAAATCCACCTATTTCAGAAGAAAACGCTGAAAACGACATACCCAAACTAAAATGCTTACTGATGTGAAACCACCCTTAGGTCGCTTTCACATATAAGCTGGTGGACTCGGTGCGATTCAGGGGGGTGAAGTTGCAACATTGTTGCGATTTTCATTTGGTCTGGTTCGCTTTCCACGCTGACGAAGGCTTCTTGCTGAAACGCGTACGTTGTTGCATTGTTTGAAACAGGAATAAAACCCTCAAAGGACATTTTTGAGTGCTGGCTCCTTCTCTCTATCGCTTTCACACATGCAATTTTCCCAAGCGCACCAAACTTTCTAAACAATGTCACGTGGTCGAAACAGTCACTCGTCTATTGGACAGAATAGAGAAGAGAAATCTCTCTTCAGCAGCCTTCTAGCCTGGCTGAGGGCTGACTGAACACTGATTGAACAACACAAGTCAATCCGCAAAACAAACCATGGAGCAACAGCTGCGATATTGGGATTTCTGGTTTAGTGTTACTATCAAAAATATGTGAGAAATGTGTAAGAATGTGCCCACTATGAGTAGCAGATGAGGCAGCAAGCTGTTGAACATTTCATTCTGTAGATGAGACGAGTAGTAGGGATGGGCATCGAATTTTCGAATAATCGTTGTTATTATCAAGGTCGACCTTTATTATTGAAAGTCGAAATTCGATTTTTTTTTGTGAGTGAAATGTTGCATTGTCTCCCCTGATTCTATGTATAGTCGAATCGCTTGGTTTGAGCAAGTAAAACAATTTTATAAGCATTTTAAGCAAGGTTTATGGAAAAATGAATGGCGGATGAAATCCCATGAAGAGGGAGAGGGGGTGATTTTGGCACCCCTTTGGCACTCAGACCTGAGCCTACTAAATATTTAATGAACCACTCATGATTGTCAAAACTGTTTTTTATTTTCGAAAATGTCTATGTCATGTAACATGTTCTTTACTTCAGTGGTGCAATGCTTGTTTGAGCTAAAAATCCACAGCAGAAGCTTTTTATATTAATTAATAAAGCCTTAGACTTAGAATCAGGGGAGACAATGCAACATTTCACTCACAATTTTTAACATTTTTTTTTTTTTTTTTTTTGAATTTCGATTAAAAGTAGACTTTGGCCAGCGAATTTCGAATAGTGTTTTTGCTAGAAATGCCCATCCCTAACGAGTAGCCTACGTACCAAATGAGAAGGCAAGCCAGCTGTTGAGAAACGATGTGTTGTTATGACGACGTACGTCATGCGGCGCACAGGTACTGTACACGTCTGCGCACCGCAGTGTTTATTTTGCTCCCTTCTACCGTCTTCTACGATGCACTGGCGCTCTTGTGTTTAGTCAGGTTTGCTTTCACACAACAAACGAACTGCGCCAGGGTTCACTTACAAGCGAACCGAGACCCACGTTTTCAAGCGGACCAGAGTTTGCCTGTTTGTTCCGCCCCAGAGTTCGTTTGCGCTTTCACACCACCCGAAACGAAGCGGACTATCTGAGGAAACGAACTCTGGCGCGTTTAAAGCGGACCAAACGGCTTACATGTGAAAGCCACCTTAAAGTCCCCAACACTGTCCATGATTGCTGACATACAGTGTAACAGCCCTCGGCCTTTGTACTCTAGTGTATGGAGGACGCCTCTGCTGCACAGCTGTTCTAACTCTGTGATTCAACCTGTTTGATATCCAGGAGCCTGAGCGAGTCCCCATCAGAGCCATGGAGGAGAGGAAGAGGAAGAGGAGTGACCTCCCTGCTCCCGTCCACACAGACACACCGCAGATACAAGAGAAGAAGAAGAAGAAGAAGAGGAGGAGAGAGGACTCGGAGGCTCCTCCCCCTCAGGTCAGACAGACAGCCAGTCCTGAGAAAAGCAAACAGGTGATGAAAACAGTCGGGGTGCAACCATACATTGATCTAGATCGTTGTATCATTACATTGATTGATATCGAATCGAAAAGTGAAAACATGTATACATATCTTTAATAGGGACTAGAAATTAGCACACTATGTGCACTCGTTTCTAGTGCCACGCTTTGCGCGCCGTTCTGAGCCTGCACAGGTGAACAATTGTGTGCCGCCGCCACCTTATATTATTGAGATGCACAATATGTATTCTTTCAGCCGATACGATAACCAATAATGGCGGATAACCGATACGATAGCCGATAATTAAAAATATATATATTTAAAGCAGCTACGAGCAAGATTTTCGATTGTTATTAAACAGTATAATTACAATATTGATGCATCACATCTTACCTATAATAGTAGCTGAGACCAAAGCCGTGTGAATCGGAGATTGCTCTCTTGATGAGTATAGAGTCTGTGTCTGTCTAACCTCGCGTCACCAGGGGGCTCTCTCTCTCTCTCTCTCTGTCTACCGGCCGGCCGGATAAACCCGGAAGTGAAACGAAACGGTTCAGGGCAGCTGCCTGCCTTCCGCCGTTTCGCTCTGCCTAGCAACAGACCATAAACAAGGAGAATGCCATGCAGGGGCTTGCTACTCTCGCGAACATCTCTCGTTATATTCTAACAGGTTTTTTGGAAGTTATTTTGTGGTTATGGCCGAAGTGGCTGCTGCAAACCGTTTCATTTCACTTCCTGATCTGCCCCGCGGCCACAGACAGACTAATCGTCAAGACAACACTGGCCGATTCACTCGGGGTTCAAGCGAGACTACTCTGCGTTGGTCTTGTCTACTATTAGGTAAGATGTGATGCATCGATATTAAATTTAGACTGTTTAATAACAATCGAAAATCTTGCTCGTAGCTGCTTTAAAAAAGTTCTTAACCTTTATACACCTCCTGGGGGTAAGAAAGGCAGATGTGGGGCGTCCGGGTAGTGTAGCAGTAGATTTCCTGCCTGCCTACCTACCAACACGAGGGTCGCAGGTTCGCACCTCTCCGGCTTGGTTGGACATCCATACAGGCACGAATGGCTGTGTCTGCAGGTGGGAAGACGGATTGGGGGTATGTGTCCTGGTGGCTGCACTAGCGCCTCCTCTGGTCGGTCTGGGCGCCTGGTCGGTGCGGAGGGGAACTGGAGGGAATAGCGTGATCCTCCCACATGCTACGTCCTGCCGTTGAAGCTCCCCGCTGTCAGGTGGAAATAAGCGGCTGGCAACTGCATGTGTCTGAGGAAGCATGGTGCTAGTCTACGGCTCTCCCCAGATCGGCAGAGGGTGGAGCAGCGACCGGGGCAGCAGGGGGGGGATATTGGCCAAGTACAATTGGGGATAAAATGGGGAAAATTCAGAAAATAAATAAATAAAGGCAGATGTACTGAGCAAAGATGGATGATGTAATATTCCATAGCTCTGACCTAACCAAATCTCACCGTGCGGGTGACCTGACGGAGCCGTTTTTTTTTTTTTTTAATTAGGGCATATTATTTGCCCTAATTGCCCTAAGGCTGATTGCCCTGAGGCTATAGTTCAGTGATGATGTCATCAGTGATGATGTGACATCATTGTGACATCACTGATGATGTCATCAGTGACACACACACACACACAGGAGAGAGAGGGAGGGATAGGGAGAGAGAGAGAGAGAGGGGGTGGGGAGAATGAGGGAGAGAGAGAGGTACTGAGGGAGAGAGGGAGACATTGCACGCGTCAATAGGGCAGGCGAGGCCACGCAGCAGCTGAGCGGCGGGTGATGCAGCACAGCGGCCAAGCTGCATATGCGAGGGCCAGCTCGGTGAGCTGCAGGGCGGGCGAGGCCGAGCAGCGGTCGAGCTAGCGACTAGGAATCGACGTAGTTGTTAAATGGGCTTATACCATGGTCTGGGTGAATACTGAATTCTGATTGGCTGCAGGGAGTCCATTAATTTGTGATAATGTACATGTAGCTAAGTAGTTCCAGGCAAATGGTCTGGTCTGTTCACCATTCATATCAATGCGCCATGGTCTCGACAGAGCCATTTGAGCTCTCTATACCACCGTTAACACATTGAGTGCCAAGGACGTCTGTGGACGTCCTAAAAAAAAGTAACGAGGAGTGCCAAGGACGTCTGTGGACGTCCTAAAATCATAATTCATATTATTCCATAATTCTGCTGTTTAAGGTCGTACCTAGCCAGTGAGCATGAATCCCTTCAAGGGATCACACGGCGCCACCTTAAACATCGTCACAGGAGCTGCTCCACCCACCTCAGATCCTTTACTTTGTACAGGAGACAGCGGAGAAAACCGTGATCAAAGTGGAAACCGATGCATGCTTTCTGCCAGAGCCGTATATATTGCTCTGTCTCTACAGCGGAGAGTGGGCTCGGCTGCATCCGCGCTCACAACTGAGCTCTTATGCTTCTATCTATCTCCACACGATTTCCTAGAAAGCCAGCATCCGAAGCCGAACGGCCAAGCCTTTTCGTTCAGTCGCGTTTGCCAGCGCGCATCATTTCCTTGATGGGCGCTGGGATCTGTCCGGGGCAAAAACGGAGTCGATAAAACAAACTCTGTGCGTGTGGGGAGGAGCCCGCAGCTCAGAGGTGGAGAGAAGGGGGGGGGGGGGGGAGGGGTGTGTGGCACACAGGCTGCACAGAAACCACACCACACGCCACCACATCAGAAAACACCAGCCAGAGTCAGTGAATGTGCTCGAAATTAGAGTGCAAAAGGTATTCATAAAAGGGACTATATCTTGGAAAGTAAAAAAAAACGACAGAAAACCCTTGAAAGTGCACTTTTTTGAGAGGCTGTCATTTCATAATGGAACTGTCTAGAAACAAAATTTCTTCTTTGGAAGAAGCAGGAGTGTTCAATGTTTCATTAAAGTCCAGCCCCGTTAATATAGCCATAATAGAAAAAATTCTATAGCTGTTTTCAACTGAATGGAAGTGAATCTGGCACAGGCTCCAGACAATTTTACTGAAGCGCTGTGGCACTCAATGTGTTAAGGGTTAATATGGCACTTTTATAAGTTTAGGAAAAAATAGAGTCAGTCAAAGTAACTACCGTAATTTCCGCACTATAAGGCGCACCTGAGTATAAGCCGCAGCAGCAAAATTGCCTGTTTGTTATAAGCCGCACCGGACTATAAGCCGCGGGTGTTTTGATGTTTAATTACCATATGTAAGGGTTCGTGCACAGAGGGGATTGTCGGGAAAGAGATGGCTGTTTGGGGAAGCTCCCATTTATTAACATTTCAACAAAACAAGCATATCCCGCTGGGGATCTTTTCTTTTGGCATTGTGAGACGCTTAAAAATCACCATCGGCGGGAGCTTTACTCCAGATGCTGTGCAGCCAAGAACACAAGTGAAATTCGTTCTCTCGTGACCTGTGGTTCTCAACGTGATGGACGATTCACCTTTCTTGTTAACAGTCCTAGTGAGAGGCAGGTCGAACGTCAAAGGCACTTCATCCATATTTATGATCTGCTCCGGTCCGATGGAATATTCCTTGATCTTTCTTTGTGTGAATTCGCCGAAGTTTGTAATTTTCTCCTGGTAGTCGGGAGGGAGTTGCTGACACACAGTCGTCCGCGCCCTGACGGACAGTCCCTTTCGTCTCATAAATCTGAAACACCAGGATGGTCCACCTCTAAAATGTTCAATTTTCATTTCGGTGGCGACTGTTTTGGCCTTCAGTCGGATCTGAACGGTGGACACACCTCGGCCGTCTGCTCTCTGTGTCAACACCCTGATGCCAAGGTTACGTGCTGCTGCTCGATTTCCTTCTTTCCTTCTTCTTCTCGCCGCCATCGTCGTAACACAGCCAGTTCTCCATCTTTTGAAGCATGATGTTAGATTACAACGAGCTAGTTGTGTGGCTTAGCCTTCCAAAATGTTGCCGTTAGTTTTTTAGAATGTAATACATAGAATTGGGAATGTTACATTCAATTTCATTCAGACTGTCTTTCAGGCTCAATCGCTGCCATTTTCCCCCCGGAGCGAGGGAGGAGGGAGGGTGTTTTACAGTAGTGGCTGAGAGAGCGTAGTGGCACAGTGCTCCAATCAGGTCGCGAGGCACATTTTTTGCAACATCATCCAATCAGGGTCTCGCTCTCGTAATGTCTGTCTTGCTCTCGTTCTGCCTCATACCAACATCCATAGATTTTGGAGGTCCCCGAGCGGCCGTTAGCTGATAAAATCCATGGATAAGCCGCACCGTTATATAAGCCGCAGGGCCAAAAAACGGGGGAAAAGCCGCGGCTTATAGTCCGAAATTTACGGTATTTAGATTTATTCAGTTTATCAAAATAACAGCTATTTAGAAATCAGTCGTTTTCGGAGATCTGCTGATGTTCTCAGCTGACAGAAGCCGGCTCTCAGCTGTCAACTGTCAAACCCTCTGTCAGGCGCTTTGCAAGAGCGTGCGCTGCCTCTATCACTGACACAAATCGAAGAGGAGAAAGATGAGATCAACAAAAAGAAAACAATGAAATGGGCAGTTAACAGCAACACCCTGAGAGACTTTCTTGTACAAAACATACCTGGACTCCAACATAGAAAGCTTCAGATGGTTTTCAGTCAACTCCGAGCGCGGTACACACCATTTACATCTTATAAGACCCGCAGACGTTAACGTAATTCCCTGGAATGCGAGTTTAAGGAGCCAGTTACATGGCGTTGCATTCTTAGACATTGCTGTTTGCTTTATTTTGTATGTTACATACAATTGGCCAAATTATTAGTTAGCTTATGGTCTAGAAATTCTGCCAGCGGCCATTTTCTTCAATGATAATCTTGAGCAGCTGAGGGGACTATTTTGTCTCGCCGGTTCTCAACTCCGAGACCAACTCCTGTGTGTCAACCGAGACCAGCTCAGTGGCCTTGTGGTTTGAGTGTCCGCCCTGAGACTGGGAGGTTGTGTGTTCGATCCCCGGCCGAGTCATACCAAAGACTATAAAAATGGGACCCATTTGCCTCCCTGCTTGGCACTCAGCATCAAAGGGTTGGAATTGGGGGGTTAGATCACTGTATGATTCCCGAGCGCGGCGCTGCTGCCGCTCACCGCTCCCCCAGGGGATGGGTCAAATGCGGAGAACAAATTTCACACATTGTGTGACAATCAGTGGGACTTTACCTTTACCTTTAACTCATATCCAAGGTAATGAATTTTTTTTATTGCAAAACGCATGAAAATATAAATTAATTGTCTTGTTTTGTTTCTTTGGCAAGTGACCATGGTATAAGCGAGTTAATGCACTTCGAGGTGTCCATTATCCGAAATTAATGTACTTCGCGGAAGCAACGCCTCCGCGTCGTACAATAATTTCTGATAATGTACACCTCGTTGTGCATTAACCCTTACATATCATATTGTCTCATCTCAATCTCAGACCCCTGAATTGAATGGAATGGAAATGGTATTGTAGCAGACTTCTTGATATCAGCAAATATCGTATTGTTTTCCAAAGAACCAATATAATATTGTATCATGATGAAACTTGTGATTTAACCCCATAGAGACCAGAGGAGGCTGGTGTCAGGAGAGAGGAGAAGAAGAGGAAGAGACAGAGACAGGAGGAGGAGGTCACCGGGGAAACCAGCAATACGGAAAAGAAGAAGAAGAAAGAGGAGCATGTCGTCATGGTAACGACAGACTCACAGGAAGTAGAGACTGTCAAAAAGAAGAAGAAGAAGAAGAAGACAGAGGAGGATGTCGTCATGGTACCGACAGACGCACAAGAAGTAGAGACTGTCAAAAAGAAGAAGAAGAAGAAAGAGGAGCATGTCGTCATGGTAACGACAGACTCACAGGAAGTAGAGACTGTCAAAAAGAAGAAGAAGAAGACAGAGGAGGATGTCGTCATGGTACCGACAGACGCACAAGAAGTAGAGACTGTCAAAAAGAAGAAGAAGAAGAAAGAGGAGCATGTCGTCATGGTAACGACAGACTCACAGGAAGTAGAGACTGTCAAAAAGAAGAAGAAGAAGAAAGAGGAGCGTGTCGTTGTGGTAAGGCCAGACTCACAGGAAGTAGAGACTGTCAAAAAGAAGAAGAAGAAGAAAGAGGAGCGTGTCGTTGTGGTAAGGCCAGACTCACAGGAAGTAGAGACTGTCAAAGAGAAGAAGAAGAAGAAGAAGAAGAAGAAGAAAGAGGAGGGTGTTGCCACGGTAACGCCAGACTCACAGGAATTAGAGACTGTCAATAATAATAAGAAGAAGAAAAACGAGAACAACCAGGAAGAGCAGTGAGTTCTTCTGCTGACCAATCACAATCCAGACAGTATTCAACAAACAAAAGTTTATGAAACTAAGACCTTTGTGATCAACAAGATAATCGTCACAAGCGGAAATACGAAAATTCAAATGAGGTTACTTCCTCGTTTGCCATGAGGCACATGCGCTGTGTGCAGCGCGCATGCGCTGTACTGATGACTGCACACAGCGCATGCGCGCCTCATGGCAAATGAGGAAATAACTTTGGTTATACTCTGTTAGTTCAGTTACTCTTTGATAGTTATTGGTGTGTGGATTTGCTATGAAAAACCGTTTCACGTAACTTTGGATGATTATTTCATGGCGTGGCGAGTACACGAGTCACAGCATGTACATGTGAGTGTTTCTGGCGCTGTTGGAATGTGTATTTTGGGCGACTGAACTAGGCAGCTGTTCCATAGACTGCCATTGTAACGCTAAAGTTAAGTCGCAGTGAGGGCTCTACCGCAGTTTGTACTGCACGCAGATTGAATATAGAGCCGTGCACATTCTAGTTTTAATATTGGCAAAATGGCCTAAACTCTCAAAATGTTGGCGTGCGTATCGCTTTAAACTGAATTATCCTACCATGCTCCCCCACAAGGTATTTTATCCTGCATTACAGACAGCATGTGTTGGATCTGTCTCACACACTCTGTAATAGTTCCACACCGCCGACATGTTTTAGCAGTTAGCGTGCGACCATGACACCAACTCCGCTGAGAAATAACTTGCGTGTTTTTGTTTTGCGTCATCAATAATTTTTTGCAATCGGTGATGGGGCTGCTGCAATCTGCGATCAAATCATATATTGACGATCGAAGGGAGTGATCGCCAATTGTCTTTTCTACAGCGATATTTAAGGCGATTTTAACTAATTTACTACCATAAGACGTTGTAAAAAATAATATCTAGAAGCTGCGTCCTAGTGTACACTTAATAGATGTTTCTCGCAGTGCTCTGTTAATCAGCGCGAGTGAGGGGGAAAGCCGTGCGCAACGTTACAGCACTCGACGTTATAAAAATATCTAGAAACTGCCCCCCCCTACTGTGCAGTTAGAGATGAATCAGCCACGAGGTGGGCGGAGCTGTGCTTAACGTTACAGCTCTCCTCTGCTCCTCTCCTGTTTCCTCAACGAGCACTGTCAAGTCAGCAAGAATGTAAAAGTATGTTTTCCGCAGCGGCCTTTCAAAATTAATATAACTGTTAATATAACTTTTGAGTAATGCTTTTAGACTAGTTTCACTCCATATGTAATCGTAACATTACAACCAGTCTTCTTGGTGTGTAAGCTATTTTATGGAGGTTCCTCGTAGTTAAGCCTATGAGTGATTTAAGTTTATTTTGCACTGTGTGCTTTTAATTTTACGGCTAGAAACGGAAGTGGTTGTGTTGTTTGCCGTGTTCTCTCTGCAGCCGTACACGCACCTGTGAATAACATGGCGATCTCGTTCAAAAGTTGACTCCAGCCTGAGCAGCTACTTTCCATGAAGAGTGCAACAGATACATGACCTCACAGCCGGTGTTAAATCATCCAAAATGAACAGGAAAATCAAGACGGCAGGACAAAAGTCATGAAGAGTTTCAGCGAGCGCGAGGCGGCTTCAGAATGCATGCATGGTCGGTCTCTCTTTCATCTTTTCTCTTATAAATGCATCATCTACGCTTGATCTACAGGCCCGCTGTATTCAATAATATGATTGATTGTTTTCCCCCTCGGAATTATTAATGCCATTAAATAGGAATAGGTCTTTATCAAAAATAATAATAATAATTAAAATGACTAGACAATTAATAGATGATGGCGATTTGATCATCTATCGCCAATCTCTAATGAGCACAATTGGACGATATGAAAATAGGGACGATTGAGCAGCCCTAATCGGCGACTATTATCGGAATTTTACAATCATATTTGAGAATGAGAGTCACTTTTATTGCCACAGTAGGTAATCGGATCACATACGAGGAATTTGACGTAGTGCAAGTATGCAGCGTTGCGGTCACAAAAAGACAAAAAAATATAAAAGATTAAATGACAAAAACAAATGTAAAACTGCAGTCCATCCAATATATACAACACACAAATTAGAAGGTCCTATATGATGAATAGGAATTTACGATCCAAAAGGTGCACGATATTAAAGAGAATGATATAAAGTAAAAGGAATAGAGTCAAATATTCTGGTAAGAGAAGCAGCAATGATACGTTAATGTAACGTCCAGCTGCATACTATTCATAATGTTAATACTGTGTTGGTACTGTGTTAGTAGTACTGTGTTAATACTGTGTTGGTACTGTGTTAGTAGTACTGTGTTAATACTGTGTTGGTACTGTGTTAGTAGCACTGTGTTAATACTGTGTTGGTAGTGTGTTAGTAGTACTGTGTTAATACTGTGTTGGTACTGTGTTAGTAGTACTGTGTTAATATGAGTTGACTCTGTGTGACCCGGCATGTCCTCTGTACACAGAGATGCTATTAAGTGGAAGGCTCTGACAGAACTGGAGGAGTTTGTCCCAAACGTCAGGAACAAGTCTGCAGACCAGATCAAAAAGCTGCTACGCTACGACCTGGAGCGCTTCAAGGAGTTCAAGAAGAAAGGTAGGAGACCTGCGCCGTGTTCGGAACAGTTCACTCATTCATTCACTCACTATTCCCCATGCGGGAATACAGTTCAGGAGGGAATGTAGGAGACCTGTAGGCAGGGTTTCCACGCCATCTTAAAGTCTAAAATCCAATCATCTGAATGTTAGGCCTTAAAATGTCTTAAATAGAGTACCACAGGCAGGAATGAGTCCAGAGTAGCACTTCGATTCGTAAGGGGAAAAGCAAATGGAGTTTTAGAATTGGGATTTCGGTTAAATGCATGAAATAAAGTATATTTATGGGAGTGGTAATTTGTGTTTAGCAGCATAATCCTCACAAACGTGGACCACTTTTACGACTTTTGAAATGTAAATGCATTTTTTTACACGATTTTCTTAAAACATTTCACATCGTGAGCATACTTTTTTCCCCCTAGATACTTTTTTGCCAATATAGGCGTGAAAAAGGTCTTAAATTGCATTCATAATTGTCTTTAAAAAGTCTTAAAAGCTCTACTGCGCAGACCAATGCATCTTGACAATCAAGATGGCTGCTCACGGAAACCAGATATTTTGGCTTCGCTTTTGCATAGCAGTAGGAAGTGGAGACGCGTCGGCCATCTATTATACAGTTAATGGTCCCTATCGTTGCATCGGCGCTGTTTCTAGGCCGAACGCCTGGCGCAGCTCAAATCAGTGGGCGTGGACCAGCGCACTTGATATCGTCGTGCTGGCGCTAGACGCAGCCTCAACCATTACAACCACGCCTTTTAAGCGTAAAATTATGCACCGTCATGCTCATTGGATAACTGCAATAAACGAATCGCACGCTTGCCTTTTTAGCTCCAATTCCAGTGATCTCGCAAAACCAGACGAAAGCCAAACGCTCTGCCCCCCCCCCCCCCTCCCTTCATCCAGTCGGTCTGTCTGCATTATAGGCTATTATTCCATACCTTCTCAAACCAATCTAACTGCAGTTTCAATACTGCAAGCATGTAAATACGCTACACTATAGCAAGATCAAAGTGAAAATAATGTTCTAAACGCATCAGCTAGAAAAATATAGCCTATTAGATTGGTGAAAGTTTGTCCAGAAAGATATCATTTTCTCTCGCCTGCTGCAGGAAGGATGATGCACATAAATATAGCCTACATTATTTAAAGTCATTGCATAAATGTGTTTTTATTGTAAAACTAAATGTGGAGTAGGGCCAAGTTATTGGAGCGGACATCACAGTATAGCAGATGACAGTAGAAGCTTCCGAAGCGCGTTCCGCTGTCACTTATCTAAATCACGTTAAATCCACACAGGGTATATATAGGCTCAAGAGGACATATATGTTTCACATAGGGTGGTGTTTCATTTCGATGTTTTATTTGGTCCAATATTTAAATGTTGTACAATTGCAGGTTGTCTTACCATTACACATTATTTTAGATCTACCTTTTATATCTATTTCGGCTCATTTGGTTGCTATTTAGTAGCGAAATGGAGGACCCAATTGCATGCTGGGACAGGGACATTCACAGGCAGTAAACTTACAACTGCTATTTCCTATGGGAAGCTGGGTGCTGCTATGTGTTGTGTCTGTCTGAGCGAGGGAGTCAGAGAGAGAGAGAGAAGGGTGACAGAGAAGCGGCAGAAGAGCACTGGCGCACTGAATAGGCCTGGTTTCAGAGAGAGACAGAGAAGGGTGACAGGGGAGAGGCAGCAGAAGAGCACTGGCGCACTGAATAGGCCTGGTTTTCAAAGGCGCAAAGCGCTAAATTTACGGCAGGTGCGAAGATAGCAGTACGCCGAGATTTAAGGCCGACACGCCCACTTTGGCCCATTCTGGGACTGCGCCACGCCCATTCGGCCTAAAGCGCATTTGGCAGCCTAAAGCCATATTGATATCGTCCCAAAACAGGCGCAAGGCACGTTTTTTTGCGTTTAAGGCCCGTTTTAGCGCCGAAGGCTTGTGGGAGAATAGGGCCCAATGGTTCTGAACGGGCCCAGAACAGATCCAGAACTGAAGTTCAGATCCAGAACTGAACTGGTCCTGGACAGGTCCAGAACTCACAGCACTCTAAAAACAGATGAGGTTCCTGTTTTGGCTCGTAAAGCTGGAAGAGAAATCCATCCAGCTGGTTCAGGTCTGTGGTGCACAGGGTCTAATGTCATCTGGAACTTGGATTACATTTAGACTCTAGTCTAAAATGTAGTCTTCTCCTTTCCTCCTCCTCCAGGAGTTGCCCTCCGCCCTGGGCGGTGCACTGTGCAGGAGAACGGGCAAATCAGACAGAACGTTGCTGACTTCCTGGCTCTGACAGGCATCAGCTCAGCCGAACAGCTGATGTTCCCACAACGCTATGAGGACCAGGAACGACACATCCGGAAGATCCGGGCACAGCACCACTTCCTGGAGCGCATCGGTATCTTACTTCTCACACTTTCCCCCCACACGCTAACAGCTTTGTGTACTCTAATACATTTTGTCACACATTTACAGTTAGAGCTATAAAAAAAGAAGTCCTTAGGATAAAAGTGTGAATATCTTTTATTAATATATTATAATTCTTTTGTGTAATAAATCTTGTAACCGACTTCAGTCCTGATCAGAGATCACCCCTTTTCAGAATTGTAACCCTTTAATTGCAAGTTTGGGGGGGGCTGATCCCAGTCTGGGATATGTAAATTCTTAGCCACAACATTGATTTTGATCCCATATTATTGTGTGTAAAAAAGAAATCCCATCGTGAAGCAAAAAAGAGACATTTTTGGACTTCCAGACATTTCTATATAAAATCATGAATTATAATGTTAGACAGTCCTCCTGGAGTTAAGGCCTCAAATTTGTAGTTTTTACTAGGCTTCCAAACGGGTCCAAAAAACAACGGTAGACTTCGTCCATTTTATTTACTGTCGATGGTATCAACTAACCCTTACTTAACTAATGTGGCTAGTAATAATTTACTAATGGTGTTTATGTTAACTAGGTATTAATGTATGCAATATTTAATCGTTTGGGGTTAGTTAATGGTGAGTAGGGTTAGAGTAACTCAGTTAGTAAACCTTAACTCATGGTTAGTGCTTATTAATGTTTATTAAGCATTGGCTAACGGTTAATTTAGTGACCCTTATTGTAAAGTGTTACTGAAAACACTAACTGGGCATTCACATGAAACGTGAATTCACAAATTCACACGGTGAGATTCCATCCAATGTTGATGCAAACATGCGAGTAAATGCCGTTTCGCCACGGCCAGATCTTGGAACTCCCAACCCCGGCGCCGTTGAATTTGGGGTGGAAAAAATACCTGTAGTCCTTTACAGGCATTGTGATCTGACCTTCCGTTTCCCAGAAAATGTAAACATTTCTCTGATTGGATAGTGGGAAGGTCACCTATCTCCCACTATCCAATCAGAGAAATGTTTACATTTCCAACGCCACCACCCGTGAGTCTCTACGAGTTACGACCGCCCTGCCTGCAGGACTACAGGAGAGAGATGGAGGACAGCGGGCGGTTGGGAGTTCCAAGTCACTGACCAAACACTCTTTTTCAGTGATTGCTGTCAGAATATAGAGCTGTTTAACACTTATTTTGACACAAAAACATCACTGAATGCAGCTTTAAGTGAAATTTGCCTCATTCACTCAAGTTGTAATTTTCCTTTACGACGCCGAAGGCCAGATGGCCTTGCCCCTAAAATGATGAAATTCCCACCGTGACACACATGCACACACCAGAGCCCTTTTCCCACATGCGCTTTGTACCGCAAAATGACCGGTACGTGGTCTAATGCCTGCATGTGAGAAAGGCGCCGTGCCGGTATAAGCGCGACCCCGTCGTCGCGGAGATTTCACCACTTTCCAGCCTGTCAGAAGAGCGGTATGCGCTTTAGCGGATACTAGTGAGAAACGGGTGCAGTCATTTCCCGCGACACTCTCATGGGCGAGGTGTACACACGTTGCTTAATGTTCCAGCGGGCATAATCTAATTATTCGCGCACATTAAAGCAAACTGGCGAAATGATCTTGTGATAATAAGAGCAGTAGCCTATGTCAGCTTCATGTGTGTGTGTGCTGATTTTCCCCTCTCCTCTCTGCTCGCTCTCTGGCCACAGTCCGTCCTCCTCCTTCAGGCACAGCCCGACAGGGCAAATGCATGAAGCGAAAGTGGAAGTATTTTGCTTACGTTGCCGACAGCGAAGGCAAGCCCGGACACATCAAATGAAGCCAGTCTGTAAAAAGTGCTTCAACGCGATGCAGGTGAACGGAAAAACAAGCAAACTTATTTCACCATTCAGAGTTTTGCCGACACGTCACTCCCCCACTCGCTCTGCAGTGCCATCCCCCCCACATACAGGCAATTTCGCTGATAGATTCCCACATGCGCGAGCCGAAGTGTGAAGGGAAATGTCCGATATTGACTTACAGGTAATTTTCCGGTACGCATGTGGGAAAAGGGCTCAGGTGTGACACACACACACACACACACACACACACACACACATGCACACACCAGGTGTGACACACACACATGCACACACCAGGTGTGACACACACACACACACACACTCATGCACACACCAGGTGTGACACACACACACACACACACACACACACACACATACATGCACACACCAGGTGTGACACACACACATGCACACACCAGGTGTGACACACCCACACACACACACACACACATGCACACACCAGGTGTGACACACACACACACACACACACACACACACATGCACACACCAGGTGTGACACACACACACACACACACACACACACACACATACATGCACACACCAGGTGTGACACACACACACACACATGCACACACCAGGTGTGACACACACACACACACACATGCACACACCAGGGTGGGAATTTCGTCATTTTAGGGGTGTGGCCATCTGGCCTTCGGTGTTGCAAAAAAATGTAGGGCAGAAAGACCATTGCTCTAATTGACATCGTGAAGATTCTTCTGAAATGTGTGTTAAAATGAGCCAATTGCACATCCTTTGCATAGAGCAGCTACATTAAACTGAGACCACTGATGATTTTAAAGCAGGGCACTGCCATGGTGAGCATAAGGATCTCAGGGCATCACGGCCAGAGGGAGGGGCAACGGAGGCCATGGCCTCCATCTAATTCCCACTCTGGCACACACACACACACACACACACACACACAAACGCAGAAAAACACGAAGTGGACACACGCACTGATATGGTACCTGGTACTTACCCAATGAAAAGCCAAAAAAGGCGAGTGGAGTCGAGGTGAGCTGGAAAAACAGCATCACTTATAGTCTGTAGGTGGAACATCTCTTTAAGGATGTTCTATTAAAGGTGAAAACTGCATTGCTTTTCTTTTCTTTTACTGAGACAAAGTTGATCTGTCTCTCTCTCTCTCTCTCTCTCTCTCTGCCTCTCTCTCTCTGCCTCTCTCTCTCTCTCTCTCTCTCTCTCTCTGCCTCTCTCTCTCTGCCTCTCTCTGCCTCTCTCTCTCTGCACTTGTCTGTAGCGGAGGGTGTGCCCAAGCCATGCCAGCAGGTTTATATCCGAGCCAGGAAGATGTTTGATGAACGGAACCAGCTGGGAAGGTCAGAGGTCAACTCCTGTCACTATTGAAACTCACCGATAGCGAGCTACACTCAAATATAGATCAAAACTCACTTGTGTGCAAAGGCAAGGCGATGTGTCCAGAAGAGAGAAAAGGCCGGCACACCAAATATCCTTTCACAGGTTTTAATAAATCATCTGGGGCCGGTTGCACCAACTGGTCTTACACTGGTCTTAAGCTAAGTCGGTCGTAACTTAACCTTAACCTAACAGCTACGCCGGTTGCACCAAGACGGCTTAAGCCTTCTTTTCACTACGCCCAGGCGTAAGAGTTACGCCTGGTCAGGAGGAGGCGTAGCGCCTGCCTGTAACAGAGATCTCAGTGTCTTATCAGCGGAGACCGTTTTGAGTCCTTACCCTCATCGTCGTAACACAGCCAGTTCTCCATCTTTTGAAGCATGATGTTAGATTACAACGAGCTAGTTGTATGGCTTAGCCTTCCAAAATGTTGCCGTTAATTTTTTAGAATTTAATACATAGAATTGGGAACGTTACATTCAATTTCATTCAGACTGTCTTTCTGGCTCAATCGCCGCCATTTTTCCCCCGGAGCGAGGGAGGGTGAGAGGAGGGAGGGTGTTTTACAGTAGTGGCTGAGAGAGCGTAGTGGCACAGTGCTCCAAGCAGGTCGCGAGGCACATTTTTTGCAACATCATCCAATCAGGGGGCATTCCCCGGCAATTCACATGGACGCGCATTGCTACGACCAGCATAGTTAAGACCAGACGTAAGCCGTGTTGGTGCAACAGGCGTAAATCCACTCTAAAGACTGGTCTTAACTAAGACCGACGTAGGAGTTACGACCAGGCATAGTTAAGACCACTTGGTGCAACCGGCCCCTGGGCAGCAGCAACGGACATTTCAGCCAACAGGCCTTCCTCTCCTCAGCACTGAGGAAGGCCTGTTGGCAGTAAAGCTGTCACTACATTTAATTCTAAGTGGTATTAACTCATTCCCTGAAAAATAATGGATCCGCACACCACTGGAGCTCCCGTGTAGTTTTTTTTTATTTCTTTCTAAATTGCGTGACATTTCGAGCCGGTCGGCTCTTCGTCAGACGCTTTCTGACACAGCAGAGATACGCCATCTTTAAATACCCATACATTTGTATAATTACACGACGTGATAGTGCACCAGGTGTAGAGCATTCAGAATCATAGATTGTCAATTGTACAGAAAAATGTCAAATGCTAAATACACATACAGTATATAGAGAAAACCATGTATTAGGAGGACAAATATATAAAGTTAAAATATATACAGACTAGGGCATTCACAGACTAGTCGACTAGTAAAACCACTAGTCGACACTGTGCTTAGTAGTCGACTAGTCGTTTTAGCAACAAAAAAAAAAGCATCTTTAAGAAAGAACATGAGGTATTTACACGGCATACATGGACTATCATATCCCATATCCCCCACAAAGAACATCAAAACACAACAAAACAAAACAAGAAAACTGCATAAGATACACAATAATCCAAGAACAAACAAGACTATTGGACAAACAACCAAACAAAAACAATGCATTCAAAGTAAATACATAGATCTTGCCCTGTTGGCAGCTAGGAAATGCATAGCTTTAAATTGGAAAGCATCCAATCCCCCAGCTGTAGTTCACTGGTGGAATGAACTCTCAAGCTACCATACATTGGATAACATTTACTACAAGAGCAAAGGCAGATTCTAGACATCCCCAAAATATGGCAACCACATACAGAGTTTGACTTTTAAGAACTTTTTACCCCAGTGTCATTAGGCTTATCAGGATAGGAGCTGAATGCAAAAGTATTCAATTAAATATTCTCAAAATAATTTTGTTCACAAAGTTTTGAATTTAGTTTACAAAGGTCTTAAATTTGTTCGTCTCCCTTCGTAGGGACAAGCAGATTTTTTATTTTATTTTTGTGATGCACGTCTTCTGAGCATGTGTGCAGTCATCACAACTGTTGCCAGATTTGGGGGCCTTCCGCCAATTGGGCTGTCTTGGGTAGCATTGTGTGGGGGAAATGGGCTTGGGCAGTTTTTGAACAGCCTTTCGGCTGGAAATCATCCGTTGTATCTGGCAACACGATTCAGAGTTTGGCTTGTTGATTCCATCTTGATTGTGTATTCAATCTCACCTGACACCGTTCGTCTATTTTCCAGGCACGCAGGTAAACGACCCTTTTGATAAGGCTACGTTAGCCCCGTCGCTAACATTAGATTTGAATTCAGTTTTGACAGTCGGCTAAGCTAGCAGACTTATCTGCACAGTCCTCAAGTGGGGTCTGGCTGCAGACCTCCTCCGTGGTCAGGCCAACAACATGCACATGCTCAGCGTCTCTGCTTTCTTTCTCTGTAGTTTCTCTGTAATGTTAAACTCGCCACAATTCCATCACCAGTCTTGTCACCAAAGTGCATTTTCTTTTCAAAATAAAAGCTCCGCCATGCGGAGGAAGGAAAAAAAAGTAGGAAAAACAGCAGCAACATGTTTATGTGGACAACAACCTAGGCTATTTCATGACAGTCTTATGATTTTAGGGAGAGATGTAATATTAGAAGAATAGAAGTTGAAGAAAAAGAGAGGGGTGGGGGCTCTTAATGTGACAAATATGCATATTTTTAATTCCATGTTATTAGAGTACACACACACACCCTCAAGTGTTAAAGTCTGTTATGAATGTAGTATAATAAAGTATTATAGTATTATAATCAAATGTTTTTTTTAAATAAAAGTGCTTGGTAAATAATTATTTCTATGGCTTAAAATCCATACCGCTTAGCCGTTAAATCCTTCATACTTTTGCCAGTATGTTAGTGAAGTTGGCATTCAATTGAATTCTCGGTGGTATTAAAAAGGTGTTAAAAAGTCTTAAATGGAGAACCCTGGGGGTACCCTGACTGCCCTGCCCTCGTAGCTCCGCCTTGGACCGGATGTTGGTTAAATATTATTAGAAATCGCTGTAAATGTGTGTGCAATTTGTCCCACATTATTAATGCCAGATTTGCGGGAATTGTTTAAAATTGTGCGTACTACCTGCAATCTCATACCAAATTTTAAGCCCTGAATAGAATAAAATGATTAAGTGATGACATTTTATATCTACTACACGCTTCTGTCTATAGGTTCTAGTTCTGTGTGTTCTCCTTCAGGTTCTCAGAGGAGGAGGTCCAGTCTCTGGTGAAGCTCCAGAATCGCCATGGTAACAACTGGAGAATCATCGCCAAGAAGATGGACCGCAGTGTCTACGCCCTGGAGAAACGCTTCGCACATATCGGTAATGCCCGACCTTTCACCCCGACTGGCTCCACCCAGGTCCTCAGATTTAGCAGATAGGCAGGCACCTCCTCTCCATTGAAAAAAAAGAGAGAAAGAGCAGCCAGTGATAGAGTTATCAGCACAGCTACAGTAAAGAATAATGGAATATTATGAAGGTAAGTAAACAATAAAATATCATCCTATCAGCCGTCGGAACAAGAAGACTGGCAGTACTGGCTCTGAGGCCCAGAACTCGTTAAGGTCCAGAACCTCAGAAACACACACGTTAATACAAGCAAAATTCATTTGTTCAAAAGAAAACAGTGTACAGTTTGCAATCAGACTCTGTGTGTGTGTGTGTGTGTGTGTGTGTGTGTGTGTGTGTGTGTGTGTGTGTGTGCGTGCGTGTGCGCGTGCGCGTGCGCCTTCAGCTACCGGCCATGGGCCTTGGAGCAGTGAGGAGGAGTCCAGGCTGAAGGAGGCTCTGAAAGCCCATATGGAGGTTCTGGCCCAGAAGAATTCCTCTGGTTCCTCGGGTGGTTCCTGGGTGTCCAAGACTCAGCTGTGTATCACCCTGCCCTGGACGGAGATCAGCCACCAGGTCCAGACCAGATCATGGTCCCAGTGCCGGCTCAAATGGTCAGTACGCTGTGATCAACATGATTGATGTGTGTCTATGGAGTTCCACAGGGATGCGGTGTTTGTGTAGGGCCTACACAAATACCTCATCCCTGTGAGGGTAAACTGAGACCACTGATGATGAGGGATGAGGTGTTTGTGTAGGGCCTACACAAATACCTCATCCCTGTGAGGGTAAACTGAGACCACTGATGAGGGATGAGGTGTTTGTGTAGGGCCTACACAAATACCTCATCCCTGTGAGGGTAAACTGAGACCACTGATGATGAGGGAGGAGGTGTTTGTGTAGGGCCTACACAAATACCTCATCCCTGTGAGGGTAAACTGAGACCACTGATGATGAGGTGTTTGTGTAGGGCCTACACAAACACCTCATCCCTGTGAGGGTAAACTGAGACCACTGATGATGAGGTGTTTGTGTAGGGCCTACACAAATACCTCATCCCTGTGAGGGTAAACTGAGACCACTGATGATGAGGTGTTTGTGTAGGGCCTACACAAATACCTCATCCCTGTGAGGGTAAACTGATACCACTGATGATGAGGTGTTTGTGTAGGGCCTACACAAATACCTCATCCCTGTGAGGGTAAACTGAGACCACTGATGATGAGGTGTTTGTGTAGGGCCTACACAAATACCTCATCCCTGTGAGGGTAAACTGAGACCACTGATGATGAGGTATTTGTGTAGGGCCTACACAAATACCTCATCCCTGTGAGGGTAAACTGAGACCACTGATGATGAGGTGTTTGTGTAGGGCCTACACAAATACCTCATCCCTGTGAGGGTAAACTGAGACCACTGATGATGAGGGATGGGGTGTTTGTGTAGGGCCTACACAAATACCTCATCCCTGTGTAGCATCGCCTGGTTCCCTCGTCTGGAAGTTAATGGGATTTTTGTATGGGGATTTGGTTTAAACTTTACATGCCTGAAATCAGGTATGTGCTTAACAAAACTATGTGTTTATTTGTTTATTAAAAGGATCCCCATTAGGGATGGGCATTTCTAGCAAAAACACTATTCAAAATTCGCTGGCCAAAGTCATCAAGTGATGTCATCCATGCACAAATGACATCACAGGTTTTTCAGATATGTGTTTGATTATGCGCACAATAAATCTGTATTGTTTTTTGGTGGAGTGTCCCTTTAACCATAGACATTATTCCAGTCATCTAACCAAAAACCCATTCAAAAAACCCATTGACTTAGAGAGTGTTTGTCTGTCTGTCTGTCCTTCCAGGTTTGGCATCTTGAAATCCAAGATGGATCCAGGTCAATATTTGGCCTTCAAACCAACTCCAGAGGCTATTCAGGCCAAAATCCAGCTGATCAACACGTAAGCTTCACTACACACACATGCGCGCACACATGCACACACACCACCAACTCACACTGACCTGAGACAAGTGGACAGGTTGCCGTTAGAAAAGCACTACTTACAGAATATCATATTTCATTTATTTGGTTATTTAGCTATTTGTTGCGCTCATAATAATGCTCCAGAAAAGAAAACACAAAGCAGGCAGGTTTATATGTACAGCGTTGTTCACACACAGAGGCAATTAGAAGTGGGTCAGAATCTGACCCACTTTGACCCACATATCTGACCGTCAGATATGCCTTGAATGCAGCGTTTAAGTTACCGCGGCCACTATTTAGCAGCCCACCTTTTTGGTACATCGCAAGCAGCTCTCTATTTTGGCACATCGCAAGCCCACGTTTTCTAACTCTATCAGCAGAATAATACATTGAAGGTTTTTCCATGTGGAGTGGAGAATTCCTTTCTGAAAAAATATATCTGATGTAGCCTACATTGAAAAACGCAATTAAAAGTCTGTCTCGCATAAAGACTGTGATTTCCTACTAACGTTACTACATGCCCTTCCCCCCCTGCACTCTTCTCAGGCATCGCCGAGGGGTGGGGATGGGCATCAATAATGGAAAATCGATAATTGATCGTTAAGGAATCATGTCGATCATGTGGAATTTTGATCAAATTATTAGCTTTTTATTAGTCTCTAGTTATCTGGCTGGCACAACAACATGGGGAATTCACACCAGCATCCGCTGGGGCCACAAACAAATGCACCCAGCGGTCTGCAGACCTGATTGAGGTCGTGTATAAACATGAACCTTCGTACACTTCTTTCCTAATTCTCAACAAAGTGTGAGTAACGTTACACGTGTTCAAGTGAATTCAAGTCGTTTAATTTGTTAACATTATGAAGTAGCAGCAGTCGGCATGGCTGGGCATGGACTCAGCTAGCCGTTAGCAGGACGCTAGGACTCAGCATAACGCCCAGCTGAATCAATTAACATCTCATGGCAAATAATAATATCCACACGTCGGACTGAGAGTAGTTGGATGAAAATTGACCATCAGGACAGATGAGGTTTTTGTCACGAGTTTATAAGCCTGGAAGAAAGTTTAGCAAGCGGACGGTGAGCTGAGTCCTACTTTCGAAATGTGAGTACAGTAGCCTACATGTTTGTTTGGCTGCATTGTGTTAGTCACAGCTACTGTTGTCTGATATTCTTACTACACAGCGGCATCGCCACAGCCGGCCGAGAACGTACAACGTTATTACCAGAGTAAAAAAAAAATATATATATATATGTTATTATTATTATGCTATCGATAATCGATAATTGATCGTTAATTTGGGATTTTTTTCAAATGCCCATCCCTAGTAAATACAGAGGTGGGTAAACTATCCAAGTGAGTAGTTGACCCACCTTGTTTCCCCTCATTGATTGATACAATTGATATGAATATAGGCGAGTAAACTCAAAGAGATGGCTAAACTGTGTTTACTTGCATTTACCCTCCACTACGCCCCTGGCATCACCCCTTGGCCAAACCACATGGAAGATTTCCTCGTGTGTGAAACCAAATGACAACATGTATGAAAGGGTAACTCCGGCCAATGTCCTGACCTGAGTCAACAGACACAGTCCAGAGGTCATGTCTGAAAGTGGCTTATGTGTCTTTCAGGTTGTGTATATTGTCTTATGTGTGTTTCAGGTTTTGTATATTGTCTTATGTGTGTTTCAGGTTTTGTATATTGTCTGTGTGTGTTTCAGGTTGTGTATATTGTCTGTGTGTGTTTCAGGTTGTGTATATTGTCTGTGTGTTTCAGGTTGTGTATATTGTCTGTGTGTTTCAGGTTGTGTATATTGTCTGTGCGTTTCAGGTTGTGTATATTGTCTGTGTGTTTCAGGTTGTACAGTATGAACGTGGATGATGCAGCGTTGATCGACTGGGACGAGGTCACCCAGGCTGTCGGGTGAGGTCAAAGGTCAAATTCTGCATGAGATGCTGCTCTGCTCATAGGACAGCACTGTAACACGATTCAATTACACATCATTTGCATAGGGCAGGGCTACATTAAACTGAGACCGCTGATGCTTTTAAAGTAACTGACAGTAGTAGGGCACTGCCAAAGTGTTCTTAGGGATCTCAGGGCATCAAGGCCAGAGGGAGGGGCAATGGCGGCCATGACCTGGTTGTAGTACTCAACTCCAGGACTCACATAGGAAGTCAAATAAAGTGATGCAGTATTATTCGAGGAGGTCAATTGCTGGTGAATATTTTCAATGTTTGCATTGAAAAAGGCCATGAAGGTGTAACATTGAGCAGTTGAGCAAGAGAGTCCGGCAGTCGTAAAATGTTAACCATGGAGAACAAGGCTCTAATGTTCCCTTCACCTGACCTAAGTATGTTAGCATAGTATGCAGATTTAGCTGAGGAAAGAGCATTATGTGGTACATGGCCTTATGAACCACAACACCAGTTTTTACATAAAGGCGTTCCAGATGGCGGCTTTTAGCTTTAAGCTGCCGTAACTCAGGTGTAAACCACCAGGGGGCAGAGTGGGTAAAGGAAAGAGACCGGGTTTTTAAAAGATTATGAAGTCCGTCGGAGACCAGGTTCTCTGTGGTGGATAGACTGTCTTTGCTGGGATGGTTATCAATTCCACTAGAGAGAGCTGACAGATCGATATTCTTAATGTTACGGATTGAGATGGAATATGACAGATTTGCTTTGGGTAATGTTAAGTTGACTATGAAGGATACAAACTGCAGAACAGTTCAGAGGAGTTACACCAGAGCAGCAGATCAGACCGAGAATATGTTCCTGTGGAGTGATACACTACTAAAACACTCATTATATCATATATCAGAAGTGTTCTTTGTTTTGTGTTCACAATAGTGATGTCAGTTAGATTTGGTTAGGTCAGAGCTATGGAATATTAAATCATCCATCTTTGCTCACTCCATCTGCCTTTCTTACTGTCATTACTGGCAACTAAACCAAGCAACTAAACTAAATGAGTTTTGCATTCGGGACAGTTCTATTGAAGTGAATGGGCAGGCATGGAAACTCCCACTATAAACCACCATATGTTTCACTTTTTATTGAAAAAAAGGCTTTTACCAGATTAAAGAAAATAAATGATCTGATGTTGACTGTTGTTTTTATGTAAATGTTTGTTTTCCTTATTATTGATCTCCAGATCATGGCTCTGCCCAGCAGCTGCCTCTCCTATAGCTCAACTCGAGCCTCTGTTTTGTCCAAAATAGAGCGAACTAGATTAGCTAATTACACCCTGATACATGACCATACAGGGCATCAGTCAATATCACATAATGTTTTCTTTAGGGCTGCAATAACTAATCAATAAAATCGATAAAAATCGTATTAAATTTGTTGGCAACAAATTGCATTATCGATTTGTTGGGTTGTGATTTGTTGGGTCGTATAGCTATATAATTATATATTATAAATGTTGATCTACGTTGTGAGTTGCATCTCACTGTCGCGCGCGCGCGTGTGTGTGTGTGAGAGAGAGAGAGAGAGAGCGAGAATGTGTTACTGTAGAAACAATCTAGCTTCATATTAGTCCATGGTCTGTTGTTGATAGATAGATCTGCTCCCCTACTTTAGAGAAATGATTCTTTGGTTGCCGTGAGAGGCAGCCAAGTCACGCCACAGTCACTGGAAATCAAACATGCCAGGCATGGCACATACAACCTGAAACCTGTTAACAGGTAGATAGTGATGTAGTTGTTATTTTTATTTATTACTTATCATTTTTCATAGGCTAATTGTAGACAGCTCTGGTCCATTCAAGCAGCACTTTTGTGCACTAATATTTTCAATTTGGGACATTTGGTTTTTGAGTCAAATTATTGGAATGAAATCCGCACATTTATTTTTATCAGATTAATCGAAGAAATAATCTACAGATGAATCGATTATCAAAATAATCGTTAGTTGCAGCCCTAGTTTCCTTTAATCTGGTGGAAGCATTTTTCAATCAAAGGTGAAAAGTCACGGAAATTATGGTTATAGTGGGACTTACTCTACCTGCTCCATTCACTTTAATAGAATGTTAGCTCCCGGTTAGCACCGTAATGTTAGCCGTTAGCGGGTTGTGTTTGGACACAAACCCTGGAAGTTCTATTTCGGGTACAGCATGAGGGGTTTTTATATGGATTACTCCAGCTCTGGGAGTATGAAGTGCTTTGAATGTGGGGATCTTTGATCACAACAAGCGGCTTGCTTGCTGAGCAAGGAGTGCTAACGCTACACCGCTGCTAACGTTTGCTAGCCACAACAGCTAACGTTAAACAAATCCGCTGCCTCCTCCCCAGGTTTGGTTTAACGTAACATCAGCTCAAACTTTCCCCCTCCTCTCGGAACCCTTGTGGGACACGTATTGCAAATCAGCCGAGGCTTGGCCTTTTATAGACTGTAACTCACCCGTTTACAGTCTATGGCTGCAAAAATAAGTCTGATTGTATAGAAGTGAATGAGAAAATGACCCTACTTCTCACTTGATGTATGACCTCAATAAACACTTGTTATAATAATAATAATAAACATGGGTTTTCTATAGCGCTTTTCAAGGACTCAAAGACGCTTTACAAAAAGAAACACTAAAGGGGCGGGGACGACGTGAGTGCAACAGACAATGGACAAACACGACACAGGCACACAGGGATAGGCAGGGGGAGCTAGGAGAAGGCAGAGGAGAAGAGATGGGGTTTGAGACGGGATTGGAAGACAGTGAGGGAGTCTGATTCTCTAATGCCCGGGGGGAGAGAGTTCCAGAGCTTGGGAGCTGCCCTGCCAACTCCTTGTTGTAATAGGAATAGTATTGGTGTAGTATGTACTAGGACTAACTGTACCAAATGTACTCCTTTCAGGGGTACCGTTCAAGTGACGCCTTCCTGGGTTCAGAAGATTTACTACAGACTGAAGGTCTCCAGAGTTCCCAACTGGACCAGATTATCATACTGTGGTCAGTATCTGTATGTCTGTCTGTTGCCTCTTTTCAACCAAGGCAGTTCCAGGGCTGGTTCAGAGCCAGTGTCTAATCTGAACCAGTTCTTTGCATTTCGACAGCCAAAGAACTGTCTCTCTCTCTCTCAGCGAGGAAAACTGGTTCCAGAGTGGCACCAACTCTCTGCTGGACTAGACGACAGAACCACTTGCGTCAGGGGCTGGGGGCGGGGCTTACGTCAGGGGCTGGGGGCGGGGCTTGCGTCAGGGGCTGGGGGCGGGGCTTACATCAGGGGTTGGGGGCGAAGTTATAGTGACAAACCAAAACCAACAAGACAGGGTTTCCACGGGTCCTGTAAAGAAGTCTAAAAGTAATCTGAATTTTAGGCTTGAAAATGTCTTAAATTCGACTGCATTTATATAAAATGTCTTAAATACGATTTTGCCAGTTGTTTGGGTTATGAAGTTAACATTTTATAAAGTTTATAAGGTTGCAATAAAATAACAATGCATAACAAATTTGAAGCTGCTGCACCTCGGGCCAGTAAACGATGAAATTAGGAACGTTGGTATATAAAGGCATTAGAGTTGTATTGTATGGGAAGTCTTAAAGACATAAAGCCGCTGTAAAAAGCCATCACAAACGCCTGCTGTCATCCCCAATATAGTTTGACATTGGGACCATCAAAGTCAGATTTATTTTGTCTTATTTTATTTTATTTATTTATTTTGCCAGTATGGACATGAAATAGGTCTTAAATTGCATTCATAAAGGTCTTAAAACTCTCGCTTTTAACTTGTTGAAACCTGCAGAAACCCTGCAAAAAAACTGCTTTGGGTGGATGCGAATCAAGAAAGAATGATTGATGTGAAACCCAAGCAGCAGTGGCAGTTAGCAGCCTATGTTCAGTGTTAATACGAATCAAAACCTATTGGCTAATTACCCGTCTTCTCCACCATAATTGCCATTCATAACAGTCACGACGAGCAGCACAAATGCGTTGGACCAGTGTTGTTTGGACTTCAATGAAGGCTCGGAGCAACACTTGTAGAGAGACGTAGTCCGCCATTTTGGTTGTTGTGCTTGAAGCTGGTTGCTGGGAAAGTGGAGATGTAGACGTACACGGTGACATAATGACGTGGCTCTTATATCTTAGATAAAACAGATGTTGACAAAGGTGTTAGGGATGCACAGATCCACATATTTTCAGATCCAAGATTCAAGATTTTTATTGTCACTCCATGGTACAAGTATCACGTGTGAAATTCTTGTGCTGTGGACTCCGTTTACAACATAGTACAAATGTAGGGCATATAAGTGCAAAAACAACAAGAGACACAACAAGCAATAAGGCAGTATAGTGATAAGACAAGTCAGAGACAGTGGCATATTCACTGCACATAGGTGCACATGTCCTGTGCATACTTTAGCCGTGCTTAAACATTTTAAATTCGGCGTATTTGACATACGGGTGCAAATAGCATATTCCTTATTAAACATACAGTTAAACATTAGACATACGTAATGGTAGCAGCTACAGTACGGCTACTACACTATTTGTGTATGTTAAGGAGTCTCGTGGCCTGCGGGAAGAAACTGTTCCTCAAGCGATTTGTGCGTGCTTTAGGAACCCTGTATCTTCTCCCTGATGGTAACAGGGAGAACAGGCTGTTGTGGGGATGGTTTGTGTCTTTGATGATCTTCAGGGACCTCCTGAGGCACCGCTGTTTATACAGTTCATGCAGATCTGGCAACTCACATCCTGTTACGTGCTGGGCCGCGCGTCTCACTCTCCGTAGCGCCCTGCGGTCCATGGTGGTACAGTTCCCGTACCAGGTGGTGAAGCAGCCAGTCAGCAGGCTTTCAATGGTGCCTCTGTAGAAGTCCGTAAGGATTTCTGGCCTTAGCCCAAATTTCTTCAGGCGCCTGAGTCCATGTATTCGCTGTTGGGCCTTTTTGACAACAGTGGCGGTGTGGCCGGCCCAAGTCAGGTCCTGGTGGATGTTGACTCCCAGGTACTTGAAGCTGTCCACTCTTTCCACCACTGTGCCGTTGATGGTGATTGGGGGTGGTGTGCCCCCCCCCCCTCCTGTAGTCTACAATGATCTCCTTGGTCTTGGAGACGTTCAGAGAGAGGTGGTTGTCCTGGCACCATTGTTCCAGGGCCCCCAACTCCTCTCTGTAGGCCGTCTCGTCGCCCCCCGAGATCCGATTCAGATACCAGAATTTGGATATCTGCTGACATTATTCCGATACCAGAGCTATTTTTTCTTGAATATCCAGTACAGACAAACATTTGGCCCCTTAAAAAAATAGTAATAATAATATTAATGAAGATGATGATAACAACAACAACAACCTAATGAAAAAATACAACTTGCAAAAAGCAAACAAAACGGGAGAAATACAGGGGGGGAAGCATGCTTATCAATCAAATCTGCTTTCTCCCGAGAGGGAAGCCGGGTCGTGCGTTCGTTTTGCGCCAGGGGGCGACTGCTTGTCTGTGTCTGGACGTCAGGAGCAAATCTACCGGCTGAAATTGACACGGGGTGAGAGTTTGGGAACTGGATTACTAATTCCTGGGGACAAGTGACTTGTGGATGTGTTGTCAGCGCCTGCAGCGTGGTGAAAAGAAAATCCGTCACGTTTGAGTGACAGGCTGCCCCCCCCGAGTCCGAGCCTGTGGCTTGATAAAAGCTGCTGGACCAGCGTTTGAGCCGTGCCATGGAGCTGTGTTATGGGGCTTTTCTGACAGGAGATTGTTACTTTTCTCTGCTTCCTGGTTTTGTTAAACAATCGTGGTCGTTCCTGTACACCTTTTAGACGTGCTGTAATATTTCACAAGGTGAGTAAGGGCCTGTGTCCACCTAGCGTCTTTTCCTCAGGTCCAGCGTCTTTTTTCAGTTGTTTCCAATGGGGGGAGAGCGTATGCGGGTGCACACGGACATCTAGAGAAAGTGCGCAGTGCCCAGCGTCTATTTTCAGAGCGCTCCGGCGTTTGTGTGCCCGGCTCCCAGGGCTCCCAGCGGAAAATATTTTAACTTTTCAGAAAGACGCTGGTGTCGGGTGCTCCTTTTCTGGCAGCTAATCATGTGGAGAAACTATCGCAACAGAGACAGAACGGCTCAATTGTGGGAGCAGATTGGCTAGACACTTAATATTTCTGGTGAGTGTTGTGCTTACTGCTTTTAATAACGTAGCCTACCTGTGTTGTTAGCTTGCTAGCTGTCAGCTATCAAGCCACTACCGCACTGAACTAACGTTAGTTTCAGACTGCTTCCTTGTATATTGTGCGCTGGGATCAGCACTCCCCAGCGCACTCCCAGCGTTTAACAGTTGGAAAAAGACTCTAGGTGGACACAGGCCCTAAGACAGCCATCTATCACATGACGGTGAAAACACCTATTGACGTGCATCCTGGTGGCTCACCTGCTAGCCATGGAAGCTCGGTCATCCCCTCTCTCTCTCCCCACCTTTCCTGTCTGCCTACTGTCCTGTCTAATAAAGGCAAAAATGCCTCAGAATAAACAATCTAAAAAAACAAACACCTATTGACGTTCCATTACGGCAATGGCAGGGAACCGTTGTGTCTTAAGTAACGTTAATGGACACCAATGGCGGAGAATGAGTTAATTAACTCTACCAATAATGTAACTGCTATTATCTGAATCCTGCTCTCCTCTACTTCCTGTAGAGATAATTGACTTCCTGCAGGAGAGGTTTGTTCCTCAGCTGAAGGAGCAGCTGGAGAAGTTCAGCCCGGGCCACAAGGAGCAGGAGGAGGAGCAGGCGGAGGAGGAGCTTGGGGAGGAGGTAGGATTCATGAATTAATTAATTTAATGATTAAAGAACACATACGCACTGCACTGCTGTTTTGTCTGTTGGTCTCAGTTTAAACTCTTCTGCTGTTTGTTGGTCTTCTCAGTTACTCTTGGTTAGTTTAGTTAACCGTTGTTAGTGTTAGGGCTCGTGTTTACCGTGAATACGAGACCGTAAGTTGTGTACATGATATGCTTGGCATTCAAGTGCTCACGTCGTGAACATGCGCAGTTGACTAGAAGCCACCGAGGCTAACCATGTAGCAACCACTAGCTAGTGAGGTTAATGCAGGAAATGCAAAGGCATAATGTCAAAGACAGAGGAAAACCAGATGAGACTGTTGAACAAATCAACATGTTCCTCACACATATTATAAAATGACTATGAAAAGCTCTATACAGCTAAAATGTCAATATATTTAATTCTCCAATGCATCCGCCATTTTGTGAAACGTCACAGGCACGTCACAAGTCGTGAGCTCGAAGCTCTCAGAAAGATTCCACATACCAAGTCGTGAACACCACATGAGTTCAAGTGGATTTATGTCGTGTTCACAGTAAACACGAGCCCAATCCAACGCAGCAATACTTCGAAAAATTACCGTTTCCAGTAAGGTTGGATGATTCTTTCATCGTGTGGTGAGTACACGAGTCACAACATACATGTGAGTGTTTCTGGCGCTGTTGGAATGTGTATTTTGGGCGACTGAACGGGAGTAAGCAGTTGTACCGTTCACTACCATTGTAGCACTAAGCTAAAGGTGCGTTCACACCGACCTATTAAAGTTTTTCACTGGCGTCGAGTTTACATACAAAGTCAATGCAAACGAGCGATTGAGCGTATATTCGCCTGGGAGAAAAATCGCTGGGCGTCCGAGCGGCAGAGACAGAGCGATAGGGAGAAAATTTGCTTGTCGCTCGAGATGAAATATCCCAACTCGAGCGAAAATACGCTGGCATCAGTCGCTCGCCGCTCAACGCTGATTGGCTGCCGTGTGAGAGCGAGTCAAGGATCACACTGGCTTGGAACAAACCGCTGGTTTATTGTGTGGCAACAAACCGCATTGACAGGCTGACAGCTGACATGAAGTGAAGTCTGTACTACCGGTATGGAGCTCGCATTAGGAGCACGCTGATAGGCTTTAGCTTGTAAACAATGACGGTGGCTCGTAGTGGACAAATATCATGACATTGCGTAATGTTATATCCCCCACATGTCCGTCATTTCGTGTGCCTGTTGATGAGCGATTTAAACAGAGCGACAGAGCGATTCCAAAGGGTTGACTTGAGCGACAGAGCGAAAAATAAATATCTCGGTGTGAACGCACCTTAACTCATTGAATGCCATGGACGTCCTTCGACGTCCAATTAAATAGTGACGTAGAGTGCCACGGACGTCCTTCGACGTCCAATGCGTTTTTTGACGGTGGGACGTCGATCAAAGCCTTCCGCAGCTCCTGTACAACTATAGTAGCTATTGGAGGTCTATAACCTATTTTACAGAACCCTTAGGTGGCGACAGTGCTCTCCAGATTACAGAAATGTCAGGAATACACAGCCTGAAATAGCCTTGATGAAAGAGAACCCGCTCATGCTGCAGTCCAGAGCCATGTAGATTGTTCTGGCTGCAACTGACGGTGCGTGCGAACACAGTCAATCCGCGCACACAACTGAGTCCTTCTGCCTCTGTCTGTCTGTCAGCATAGTTTCTCCACATGATTAGCCGCTAGAAAAGCAGCAGCGCGACACTGAAAAGCCAAACCTTTCACTGCAGTCCGCGTGTGGCTTCTCCATGTTGCGCTGCCTGGGAGGCGGCGCTTCCCAGGCTTCCTAGACGCTTGGTGCGAGGCTGTGTGTTACTAGTGTGGGGAGGAGTTTTCAGCTGAGGGGGGGGAGGGGGGGTGGGGCACGCAGGGCAGGACACAACTACACCACATCACTACATCAGAAAATATTACCGTATCTAGAGTCAGTGAATGTGCTTGAAATGCTGCATTTCACAAAAGGCTGAATATCTCAGCTTATAATTTGAAATGCCTGAAAACGCTGAAAACAACCTATCTTCTCCGGCTCATAACTAAAGAACGGAAAATGGTATCAATAAACTTTTTTTTGCTGATGATACAATAGAGTCTCCTTGTTCTTTTTGCGTGTTCGGTGTTTACATAGTAATATCACACAATATTCTGTGGGCCTCGAGAAATCACTGAAAACGCTCTGAAAACTCTGGCACTGGGAGCGTCCGTTCTCCAAAAGTGGCTGGCACTCAATGAGTTAAGTAGCAGTGAGGGCTGTAGCGCTCTTTGTAGGGAACGCACCGTGATGATAAAGGCATCCACATTCTCCATTTACTGTTGGTAAATGTTGGCGTATCCCTTTAAACCAGTAGCGAACCGTGCCTCTCACACCTGGGCCCTCTGACCAGCCCGCCTGTAACGGACGCGTGGAGAGGGCTAAGAGCTAAGACCAAGAGCTGCTATTTGCTCCAGAAAGGAGACAGTCCCAACAGTAAAGCTTTTGTTTCTGCCTTCATCCGCTCAACCACGGTGTACCGCGTATAATTGCTGGCGTTGAAATGCTTCTGTGAATAGAAAAAGGGAGCTTCTTGATGCTTATAAAGAATTGAATAAAGAAGTAATGTACAGGTATACTTAAATAGTTAATACACAGTACATCTTCAGGAAAGGACAAGGGCACAAGAGACGCATGGTTGAAATGCTTCTGAAATGTTTTGGTTTTGCAAACCAAAAGAGTTTAAAGTTTAAAACTCTGTTGGTCTTCACTCAGTTTAAACTCTTTGGTAGGGGTGGGACAAAATATCGATACTCATGGTATCGCGATATTTCCACTTGCGATACGTTATCGATACACTGGCACCAAGTATCGATATGTTATTAAAATATGCCGGATTTTTAAACTGATTCCCCCTCAGCCATTTTGATAAACAGAGTCCTAGGGTTGTCAAAAATATTGATACTTAGGTACTTACTCAATAGGCTACTAAACATTTTTAAACGGATACAATACTCATTTTCTACAATATCAAGTTTATCGATACCAGCAGCGCTCCCTCTGCCTCCTCCACACAGACACACACAGCACCGCAGCTGTTAGCTACATTAGCTAATCCCACTACTGCTGCGGTAACCACTTCACCAACACCAGGCTCAAAACGCCAGTGTGAGTGACCAAATGTTTCACTTGTTAACCAGTTGGAGTGACGCTCTTTCCAGTAACATTGGCTTTGAAATCTGTTGATACGTGGACCCTGCTTGTAGATTGCAGCTAAATTTAACGTTAAACGCATTGCCGGTGGAGGTACCCGGATGTAGCAGACAAAGAGTATTGAAGGCAAGAGACGAATTCTGTGTTGTTGTTTTTTTACAACAGCGATCCCGCCTTGATGTTGCAGTGGAACCACTGAGGGGAACAATCCAGTCGTCAGTTCTTATCCATTTAACTTCTTTGGTGCAGGATTGTCGAAGTTGCGATTCATAAGTAAATCCTGGACTGGACATGCAGAGTTGGTGTTTGGGCTGTCTTGGGCTACACTCTGAGCATACTGGGGGCAGCAGCTCAGCTTGAGGGAGGCTTTGGAGGGAATTGTAGCCTACATGAAACATGAAAGCTGGAACATCCCCACCCCCCACTAACTACTTAAGACAACTTAACTCATTGAGTGCCAATGACGTCTAAAGACGTCAATTCAAATAGTAACGTAGAGTGCCAATGACGTCTAAAGACGTCAATTGCGTTTTTTGACGGTGGGACGTGGATCAAAGCCTGATGCATCTCCTCTAAAAGTATGGGGGATTTTGAAGGTGTAGAAGCTATTTTACGGACCCATTAGGTGGTGACAGTGCTCTCCGGATTAGAGAAAGATGAGAAAAAAGAGTAGAAGAAGCCGTGTGGGGAAACGGAAATGCTGTAACGTTCGCTGTGCCTGTGAACAGCAGCCAATCTGCTGCCACAATTGAGCCCCTCCGTCTCCGCTGCGATAGCCCATCCACATGATTAGTTGCCAGAAAAGGAGCACGACACCAGCGTCTTTCTGAAAAGCCAAATCATTCTCAGCTGGAAGCGCTGGGAGCCGGCGAACAAAAACGGCGGAACAATGTGAAAATAGAGCTGGGTGTAGCGCACTTTGAAACGTGCAGAGCAAACGTGCAGCAGAGAGCCACCAGAGACACTCCCACAGAGGAGTTTGCAGTTGAGGGGGGTGGGGCACGCAGGGCACCATACAACACGTACCGACCCAGACAGCAGGCTCGATGGACAGATTGGCAAAACACAAGCTAGAATATCTGATGCCCACCAGCAGTAAATCAAGACCAGCAAGAAGGCCAGCGCTGCTGGTTGCAGCTAAAAAATATTATTTTGCCATCAAAATTCCTTTGTTTTCACTCTTTTATTGAAGGAAATTATTTTTGAGGTGTCACTACATCAGAAAATATTAGCTTCAGAGTCAGTGATGTGCTTGAAATGCTTCATTTCACAAAAGGCTCATTATCTCAGCTTCTAATTTGAAACGTCTGTTTTTGCTGAAATCAACCTATCTTCTCCGGCTGATAACTAAAGAATGGAAAATGATATCAATAAACTTTTTTTTGCTGATGATACAAGATAGTCTCATCGTTCTTTTGGCGTGTTCGGTGTTTACGATAGTAATATCACACAATATTCTGTGGGCCTCGAGAAATCACTGAAAACGCTCTGAAAGGGCTGGCACTGGGAGCATCCGTTTTCCAAAAGTGGCTGGCACTCAATGAGTTAAAAATACATTGTGAATATATGCCATTGTTCTCTTGTTTTAATAATAATAATAAAAAAGACTCTTAATGTGTAACTTTTCCTCTGTGGTATCGAAAATGGTATGAGTGAGTGAGTGAACTCTGAGTGAGTTCATGTCAATTCTGCTAATAAATACATAATACCTGCTTCTTGCCTTTTAGGGGTATTTTTTTCTCTTCAGTTACACAGATATCGCGATGTATCGTAGGTTAAATTTCTTCCAATATATCGATTATCCCTCTTCACTCAGTTTAAACTCTTGGGTCTTTCTCTCTCCTCACTCAGGGAGAGGAGCAGGGCGAGCAGGAGAAGTACTTCCTGTCTGACATCTTCCCCCTGGACGGGGAGTTCAGGGAAGTGGACAACAGTCGGCCGGTCACCGTCCAATCACAGCACAGATTGGAACAGCTGTGATTGGCTGCTTCATACATCTGTCATCTGTCACCGGTAATTTAAAACTCTCCATTGAAACGAGCAATGACATGAACAGCTGTTTGACCATGGGACAATAAAATATTGAAACTTGGCTCGGGCGATATCCAAAATCGACACCCTCTTAAAGTAATGGCCTAAGTCACTTTTTCAAGTTTTTCAGAAAACAAAAAATACAACCAAATACAGAATATATGATATTTATTAATTATTCCACACAAAAATGTTATGACAATAGATGACTATTGACATACAAATAACACTGTCAATTATGTAACATAAAATGATTAGATAACTGATTAGATGACTTAGGCCAATTTACGAACATGCCATTCTGACTTAGGCAAAAAAAACGGACTTAGGCCTGACTTACAGTAGCATTTTATGTCAAGCGTGTGATTTAGGCCGTTTTATTTTTGCCTAAGTCACATTGTCTTGACTTAGGCAAAAATAAAACGGCCTAAGTCACACGCTTGACATAGGCCATTGCACTACCAGGTAGGAAGAGCATGATCTTTTCAATTAAGGACTTAGGCCATTTTACCAGAGGTGGCCACCATCATGAAGAGATGATTTAGGCAAAAATATAATTTTCCTCGAAAAGTGACTTTATTAGGCCATTATTTTAAGAGGGTAACGAAATGTAATATAGTGATGCTGTCCAGAATATCGCAATATACGATATTATCGCAGTTTGCTGATAATAATTAATTATATTCAAATTTACACACTCATTTATCAATCTAACTTGCAGAAGTACAAAAAACTGCAGTTCCTCAAAGGGCCACATGAGGCTGGCTCCAAAAGCGAGTCATTCCCCGTAGACGCCCATGTTAAAATGTCTAACTTTACAGAAGTAAATTGTTTACAGCCTTGTTCAAAAGACGGTTTTGGTCTTTAAAGTAAAATGTGACGATCAAAAAGACCATGTGATTGACAGGTCCAGTGATGGACCAATAGCAGCATTCAGAGAAAATCGCCCTGAAAGTTGGTGAACAAGCTTAGTTTGCAAACAAATTATGAAGTAAAGTATAAAGTTACAAAGTATTTAGTGATCCTAAAACTCTTGTTTGTTATATTGAGTGCGTTCTTCAACATCTAACCTTGCGTAATATGAAAAAAGTTGAGGGGGAAACTAATCAAAGTGTTTTTGGCAGGTTAGCACCGCCCATCTTCCATCTGATTGGCTGATTGTGGTGGTCTGATGGAGCGAGCCGGGTCACACCACCGTGACGAACTGAGCCGTTTCTGATGGGACAAAAATCCTGAACTGGAGTCAGACCAGTGGTGCTGTGAGTCCAGTCCGCTCAGCTCCGCTCCGTGTTTTCACTGCCTAGACTATCTTTTAACTGCTGGAACTGAAGAGGACTCTCTCTAAAGCCTGTTTAAAGAAGGCCAGCAGTGACTTTTATTTTGAAGATCCCCATGTATTGCAATTCTCTTTAAAACATCGTTAAAGAAGGCCAGCAGTAGCTTTTATTTTGAGAGTTGCCTTGTATTGCCAGGCTGTTTGAAATGCCTTGTTGATTTGTCTGAACTCTTACTGTCTGATGTCTGCATTGTATGAGTTTCATGTGTTTCTATTTTATAATGAAATGTCAAACATTTTGTTTTCATGTTGACTCTACATCCTGCTTTCAGTCACTGATGCTTGTGTGTGTGTGTGTGTGTGTGTGTGTGTGTGTGTGTGTGTGTGTGTGTGTGTGTGTGTGTGTGTGTGTGTGTGTGTGTGGTCATCTTTGCTGATGACATCACAATCACTTGGGCAACATCACTGATTATATCACTCACTGATTTTGCCTGCATGATTGTGATGTAATCACCGATGACATCACTCACTGAGTGACATCACTGATGACATCACTCACTGATGACATCACTCATACTATCATACACCATAGAGACACTGCGGAGCGCGTCGTCATTCAGAAACAACACCCAAAACGGGGACAACAAAAACTCCCCCCAATCCTGGTGTTCTCCTATGTCACGTGCATGGTCGCATGTTGCACACAAAGATCATATATACAGAAGATGAACACTCCAGCTTACTTCCTTGACAGCTAGATCCACATTTTTCTTTTCGCCAATTCTCAATGGCTTCCTTGCTTTGCTCGGGAGTACAAAAAAATGGCGATTCTTTACATTTGTTGTCTACGCAGCCCACCACACAACAGCTTTTAGCTATGTTTATTTCAATGAAAACGATGCTGGTGTGTGGAAATGAATAGAGAGCTTTCCCCCGTGATGAGCGTGGCCTATTTTCATGCAGTGTCTCTATAAGTACAGGGGCCAAATAATGTGTTCTAAGAGTACTTTTTATTTTAACGATACAGTATTACAATATTTCACAATACGCATTATTTGTCCATCAGCACCACACAGAAATCAGAAACTAAAAGTGAGGGTCTGTCAGCAATAGGCCAATATTTGATTAATACAAATTAAATAACGGTATCATTCAACAATGGAGAAATAATGATAATTATAGCTGCGGCGCAGCAATGGGTCATGGCCGGGCACTGACAGAGATGCTCACGTCATTTTTTGCAAGTCCAAGTCTCAAGTCTTTGAGCTAGAGTCCAATGCACAATTGCTCAAGTGATATCACTGATGACATGGCGAAGGCACCGATCCGCTGGTTGGTCGTTCTCAACCTGTGGTACGCGGGGCTCCCCTCCCTCTCATAGGTTCATATGGTGCTAATTTCTGGGGTGGTACTTGATGTAAAAAGGTTGAGAACCACTGCTAGGTTATACATGAGGGCAGAATTCAAAATATTGTCAAAAATTAAGTTTTGAGATACAATTCTGAGATTTTACACACTTCAACTACTGTGACAGCAAAACTTTGTAAAACAAATTCCTGAAGTTTCTAGCTTTATTTAGCGAGAATTTGCAGTAGGTGTTTACAGTACCGTTTACAGTAGAACATGTTGATGCACTGTGGGCTCGATTTTTTGATCTATCGAAAATCTGTTTGAACATGTTGGGTAGGTCAGTCTTAACGATGCAGATGCTGAAGTTTGGTGTCGTTTGAAGAACAAATGTGGGAGGAGTAGGGTTTTGTGCAAAGTTTGGTTTATTTTCATGCATGGGAAAGTCCAACTTCCCGGAAGGAGAAAAATATTGGCAAATACAAACAGTGGCGCTGGCCCGGCCACTAATAAAAAAATCATGAAGATCGTAATGTTTTGCAAATGAATTGGCGGGCCACTTGCAATACCTTTGCAGCCCACTAGTGGGCCCCATCCCACAGGTTGTCGATGGCATATGGCATGTAGAAATACCAATCAATGCTGGTACATTTTCCCACTGACATGACATTTCAGTTGTCTGCTGTTTGACAGTCCACAACACACACACACACACATTGCATCTGCCTGTCTCTGTCTCACTCGCTTCTTTTTGTCTTGTGTTCTATTGGAAGTAATATACCGTAAATTCCGGACTATAAGACGCACCGGTCTATAAGCCGCACCTTCAAAGGTGACTATTTTTTTCTTCTATAAGCCGCACCGGTCTATAAGCCGCGGGTGTTTTGATGTTTAATTACCATATGTAAGGCTTCGTGCACAGAGGGGATTGTCGGGAAAGAGATGGCTGTTTGGGGAAGCTCCCATTTATTAACATTTCAACAAAACAAAAGTCAGGTCACTAATCCCCAGACAAAATCACACATTGTGGTATTTTTTGTTTTTTTTACAGTGCACACAGTGTCCGCGGTGTGGTGAAAAGAGGGCAAGAGAGGAAATTAAAACAGAAGTGGATTTATAGTTAGAAAGAGTGCTAAAGAAGAGAGAATTCCGTTTTTTATTTTTTTATTTTAGTTACTCACAGTACTATTGACCAGTCCAACTCAAAAGATATTTAGTATGCCAAAGCGATATCCATTGACTCGATGATGCTGTTGTATGTTGCGCGTTTCTGTTGCACCAACGCGGAGAGGTCCTGCCGGACGAAAAAGCGCGTACCCTCCCAGGTGAGGGGCTTCTTCCCCGCAGCCTGGGGGATGAGTTGACGGTCGGGCCAGCGGAGTAGGCAGATGAAGATGGCCCTCGGTGGCAGGCCGGGGTCTGGACGTGGCCGAGGCGCCCGGTGTGCCCTGTCCACCTCTGGTGGTTTCTCGCCTTCCTTCAGGTCCAGGATGTAACACAGGATTTTGCCACGAAAGCGTCCATGTCACCAATCTCAGCTCCCTCTTTTACATTGATCAGGCGAATGTTATTTATTTTACTCCTGCTGATTAAGTCATCAACCTGCGTGTGCAGGGTTTCGATTTTGCATTTTATCCATTTTCGGACTCACTGTGTTGTTTTTGTCCTCCAGTGCGCGGATGCGCTTTTCCGCATTATAAACTCTCTTCACGGTTGCCTTAGTTTCTTTAGTGAGTGAGTGGATGGACTTCTGCACGTTTTCAAACTTGTTTTCAAGCTGCTCAAAACCTCTGAGCGATGTCGGACTTAATCGATAGTGTTTCACGGAGTAAAAGTTTAGCCCAAGCCGTGTATCTCCAGCCTCCAGCAGGTGAGTCATTTCCTCATTCATGGCGTGATTGCTTCGTCTTTTTCTTTCTGCTTACCTGTGTTGTGTTATGTTATGTTATGTTATGTTGTTAAAAGAGGGCAAGAGAGGAAATTAAAACAGAAGTGGATTTATAGTTAGAAAGAGTGCTAAAAAAGAGAGATTTTTTTTTTTTTTTTGAAAAAATCCATAGATAAGACGCACCGTTATATAAGCCGCAGGGGCCAAAAAAGGCCAAAAAACGGGAAAAAAGCCGCGGCTTATAGTCCGGAATTTACGGTATTGATATAGCTCCATTACAAACATTTATCTAAGTGACAGTAATGCACCAATAAAGAACCAAATGGGGCACAGACCACTGAATGACCAGTCCAGTACACACACACATACACACACCAGCCCAGTTGCCAGAATAAGATGTTTGATTGTTAGGTTTCTGCAAACCACAGATACGACGAATGTCAGTCAACGTTTGTGAAACAAGAATATGTTGCATAGCAACATTTGTAGATATGTGTAACCTATAGAGACCTGTAGCGGCCGTGTAAATAGCGACAGTCTGTCATTGAAATAGCATGATGGAAAATAAGGGTGTTGTGTGAGCTGGGTAGTGTAGGGGTAAAAGCACTCACCATGGAGACCTGGGTTCAATTCCCAGCAGCGGTACCGCCGGCTTCGTCAGACGCTCCTAGACACGCAATTGGCCGTGTCTGCGGGTGGGAAGCCGGTAGGGTTTGGGCGGGTGTATGGGGTGTTGGGGACGGGTGTGGCAGAGGGTGTAAACATTTGCTTTAAAGGAAGGCTATGGGGCTTTTCAACCAGCTTTGTATCATTACAATGTAGGTAATATACTGTATGCAGATGTGCAGCCTTGACCTTGTCCTCATGTTTCATGTCTTCATGTTCTTCATGTTCTCCTGCGCTGAGAGCTCTACAGTTGATTCCAGGCACTTACCTATCAGAAAGTTCTGGACGCGGAAGTGAACAGATGATGATGCTGTTCCAACTCCAATACAAGGGAGCCAGTTCTATTGCATTGACAGCACATACATGCCCACGCATATGACAGTCATAGGAATTTAGCCAGGGGCAAGGGCAAAAATTCTTCCAAGAAATCTCAGAAGGCCCCGAAAAACCATGATCCCAAGATTTTGATTATTTTCTTTTCATTCAATTCATTTAATTCCCATTTCCATCTCTAACACACACTCAGCAGCACCTACAAGCTGATTGCCGGAAGAGGAAGATGAAGAACAACACACTCACACAAACAGCGCTGTTGGACTAGGCATTAGCAACATTATGCATAATAATTACTTTTTTTTTTAAGTGCCTCCAACATTTTGTAAATGCTCAGAGTTTTTAGACAGTGGGGGGAAAAGTTCCACCCAAAATATTTTCTTTTTTTACTTTCCTACAACAAGGCAACCAGTTCTATTGACGGCCATAATATATGTATTTATTGATGATGTGACTGCTGACAACAGCAGCAGGATGAATTCTGAAGTGTTTCGGGCAATATTATCTGCTCATATTCAACCAAATGCTTCTGAACTCATTTAGACGATTGGATGATTGTTAGTTTGTCCATTACTTTTTGGACAAACCTACACCGTTCAGACAACACTCGCCGATTCACTGGGCTTTCAAGCGAGACTACTCTGCGTTGGTCTCGTCTAATATTAGAGGTAAGATGTGAGGCATCGATATTAAATTTAGACTGTTTAATAACAATCAAAAATCTTGCTCGTAGCTGCTTTAACTCACTTGAGGATATATAGGCCTAGTGACTTTACAGACATTTATTTACATGAAAATCTTACGTATTATCACTCTAACCTTTTTATTATTTAACTCAAACCATAACGCTAAAGGCTAATGTCCACCAGCTCCGTGCAGCTCCGGTACGGCTGCTGGTCCGGAACAGACCCGCAGCCATGTCATCTTGTCAGACACATGTGGCTCCGGCAAAAATAGAACAGGTCTACCAGTACGGAATGCATACCATTCTGTACTACTAAACCATAACCCAAGTTGTTTTATTGCACAACGCTTTTGAATTAACGTTGGGAATCCAGCATCGTTTTCAAATTTAGGTTGGAAACGCTCACCTGTGGTTGGAGGACTTGTTGAAATGTGGGTTGAAATGTTTGGTTCACAAACATTGACATTCAACATGGACCACAGGTTTGCAGCAACATGCCAGCATTTTATTCTGGCGACTGAGTTACACACACATACATGAACACGCGCGCACAGCTGCACACACACGCATGTCTGCCAACATTGGGCTATGAAAAAGAGGGAGATTTTCTGGGGTATATCGGTGAATGGCCTATACCCTCAATGAACACCCCCCCCCCCCCCCCCAATATAGCCATACACCACAAATAGAATACAATGATGCGAAGTAAATTACTTTCAAATTACTGTTAAATTCATAGCTCAGTAAAATAAATAAAGATGCAATAAAATAAACATACAATTGTCTATGTTCTACTTATACTACGTATTACTTTTTTAACTATACCCAAACTTCTACTTGTTTTTATACTCTTCTTTATTTCACATTTCTTTCTCTTGTGCCTTTAATGTGACCTACAGGAGCCATCCACCAAGTCAAATTGCTTGTATGTGGAAACTTGGCCAGTAACGCTGATTCCGCTGTGCAAAACATAATTTCATGGCATCTCGATCATATTCAAATGGCCCTACTTGGACCTGTCACATCACAATGGTAAAATCCATAAAGAAGCAATCAACAACACCAGAGCTATTTCACTAACCATGGGCTGAACGACAGAAAATATTATTCCGGTCTACTGGTGTGAAGCAGGCAGCACATTTCTCTGTAATGCAAAAGTCACAGCAGCTGACAATGGACAATTGTCTTTGTTTTTTGTTTCCCTAGCATACATTATGCTAACACTTAAAAATGGTGGAAAGCATCGTACAATAGCCAATTGTGGTGGGATAATGATTTCTACAACAGTAATGTATTGTAATGATCCGCTCCCAGGATCATTAATGAAGGAGGAGAAGAGGCGAGTACTTGGTCTGCAGGCTTTATTCCATTCACACGCACAGCTTCCCGCGCTTAGCCACACTTGGCTACGCTCCTAGCTAACACACACAGATCCTAGCTTCGCAGCTCCCAACACCGCAGCCTTCCCTCCTGGCTCCCACACACAACAACCCCGAGCTGATGCTCTCCCGTTCACGTTCCCCCTTCCCCCAGCCAATCACAGGTGAATCCCTCACTTCCACCACACCCACTGGCTCGCATGCTGCCTTTACGTACCCCCGTAAATCCCCACAGACATGTCAACCCCAGACTAACGTGACAACTAGACAACCCCATGTTTACTGACAAACCCACATCGCTACACAGCCCCCCCTTTTAAACAAACACTTGTCCCAAGTGGCACAGTAAACATGCAACACAACATCAACATTACACTTCTTTTTTTTTTTTTTTTTCACACATTTCAACTGTTCCATTGGCATTTTCAATTTAACATTCCCATTCCTTTAAATTCTACCCACATTTCCATCCCCCCTTCCAAAGCTTCTGTCCCATCTGAAGCACTCTAGTCCTTCCCTTGTGCTCTACAGTCATCACATGCACTGCAGTAGCTCCGCACGTCCTCTTTTTGTTTGCCCCAGTAGTACATGCTACGGGTGCGGCTGAGTGTCTCTTCAGGCCCGAAATGCCTTTTGAGTCTGAGATGACCGATTAGGGGGCCCCTGTGCATCCACCGTAAGACCAATTCCCGCAGGTAGCTGGGCACAACCGCCCGGGACCCCTCCTTCCCGTGTCCTTTCCTCGCCAACATCCCCTCTTCATCCAGATGCAGGTCCGAAAACATGTTCCACAGTCCCTTCGTGGCACCGGAAAACATGTGAATCTCCTCTCCAGGGGGTCGGCGCCCGGCCGCCACCCACGTGAGCACCGGACCGATGTCCGCGTCCTCCGCCTGCCTGCGTTTCCACTCCTCCACGTCGACATCCATGATGGTCACGTCGTCTCCCGTCAGCCCAAAGTCTACACAGTAGTTCTCCCATCCCCCACCCCCAGGGGGCGGCCTTTCCATTCCAGTAAGGAGAAAACTACCGACGGCGATCTCCACCTTGGCTTCCTGCACCGCAATTGTGGGGGGTGTGGAGCAGTCAGGTTGGGCTGGTTCCTCCGGCGTTGACCCTTCTCGCTCACCCGGAGACAGGAGCGTTGCTCTCCCGACTGTAACAGCGTTGCAGATGATGTCCTCTACCGTGGGGGTTGCAGAGCAGCTAGGCTCCTCCGGCGTTAGCAACACCCGTCCATCTGGACACGCAGTCCACACTCTCCTGACCTGAATGACCTCTTCCCCCCGGCTGCACACATTCTCCTCTGGAGACACAATCGTCAGTCCCCTGACTCGAATAATGTTCTCTTCAGCCTGTGTCCCTCCTTCGTCCTCCACAGACTCAGTGCAGTTCCTGGCCAAATGTCCAGGCTTCTTACACGACCAACAGAGTCTCACCTGCCAGCCGCCTGCGCATCTCTCCTCTCCCGCTGTCCTCTGTCCTCTGACAGCCTCCGGACACTCCCTGGCCAGATGTCCAGACGTCCCACACGACCAACAGACACCCGGGCGCCCCCAGTACCGTTGCTCCACGTACCTGGTTTGCCCCGAATGCATGCTGTGACACCACCTCGCCAGATGTCCCTGTGCTCCACAAGTCCAACACAGTTTCTGCGGCTCCCCCGTCCGCTTTTCTCCGTGCTGCGTGACCTCCTGCAGCCGTTTCATAAGCTCCTCTGCCCAGACAGGCGTCGCTTCCAACAGCCGTCTGACCTCCTGCATCAAGCGGGCCTCCACGCCGGCAAGCACCGCGCTGAACTCCTGCTTCAGGCGTGTCTCCATGCCAGCCAGTACCGCGCTGAACTCCGGAGTCGGTAGCTCCTCCCTCCCCCCGTCCAACGACGAGGGTCCACCAACGTGTGCCATTCCACGTGGTGTTTGTAGCAGTTAGCACACCAGCTAACCCCCAGCTAGCACGCACAGCTAGCCTTGTAGTAGTTAGCAACCCAGCTAATGTCTTAGCAGTTAGCACACTCAGCTAACCGCTCACGCCAAGTCAATCCTCCAAGGCGTTAATCTTCACTTTTTCTCCGCTCCACTTCTCTCCGCGCTGCCTCTTCACCCGCCCACTGTAGCACTCCAGCCGACTTACTTGAGGGAAATCCAGCCCGATTAGCTTGCAGCTGGCCCGAACCTCCGCGACGAGCAGCAACAGTCACTCTCTCCGTTCCTCTCTTTTGATGCTCCCGCACGAGGCGAGCGGCAAAGTTCGTAGTTAACACTTCTGACACCAATGTAATGATCCGCTCCCAGGATCATTAATGAAGGAGGAGAAGAGGCGAGTACTTGGTCTGCAGGCTTTATTCCATTCACACGCACAGCTTCCCGCGCTTAGCCACACTTGGCTACGCTCCTAGCTAACACACACAGATCCTAGCTTCGCAGCTCCCAACACCGCAGCCTTCCCTCCTGGCTCCCACACACAACAACCCCGAGCTGATGCTCTCCCGTTCACGTTCCCCCTTCCCCCAGCCAATCACAGGTGAATCCCTCACTTCCACCACACCCACTGGCTCGCATGCTGCCTTTACGTACCCCCGTAAATCCCCACAGACATGTCAACCCCAGACTAACGTGACAACTAGACAACCCCATGTTTACTGACAAACCCACATCGCTACAGTATGGTGTGTCTAGACGGGAACTGTAACAGACTGTAATTATTATCATATTTATAGTCAACGTTTGTACTGAAAGAAGACGTTTCCTCTTCATAACTACTCTTTGGCCGCAATAATGTTTTCCTGTCCCCAAATTAGGGTGTTATTCAAGACACTGCACCCCAGGCTCCACCAATAGTAAGAAATGGTATTCTTCTGGTCTCCTAAATGGACGTGGTTATCAGCTTGTGATTGGCTGTCTGTCAATGGTATGAAAGTTCATTGGCTGACCCGTCCTCTATGGGGAGGTGGCAGTGGCGAAACAGATACAGGAAGTGACTGGAAGTTGAACTGTCTATTGAAAAGTCTGGCTAGAATTCATTTTCTTTGGTCTGAACGATAGTGGACAACTGTCTTTTCACAAGCAAACCTATTCCCTGTTAGGGTGTCCCAGTCGTTGCTCCACCCCCTCTACCGATCTGGGGAGATGTTGTAGACTCGCACATGCTTCCTCCGATACATGTGCAGTCACCAGTCGCTTCTTTTCACCTGACAGCGAGGACATAGCATGTGGAAGGATCACTATTCCCCCCCAGTTCCCCTCCCCCACCAATAGGCGACACTAGTAGGTAAAAACAACAGTGTGGTCAGGGTTAAAGGGATACACCACTTTTTTGGAAGTTTAGCTCATTTGCCACATCCTCCTCAGATAACAAAGATACACCATGCCTTACCGGCACTGTCCGCTCAGTTTACAGTGAGCTACAGTCGTGAAGTTAGTAATTACCGCCATAGAATGGAGGCTAATGGTACAGCTGTTAAAAATCTGCCGGGTACTCACCACACGATGAAATATTAATCCAAAATGCACATAATTGGTCTTTTTGGAAGGAAAAGAGGTCAGCGGCCATGTTTGGAAAGTAGTGCCGGCTACCTCTTTTTCTTCCAAAAAGACCAATTAATTGTATTTTGGAGGGGGGTCGCAGTAGTAGTGCTGTCGCCCCACAGCAAGAAGGCTGTGGGTTCGATTCCCATGCATCTGTGGTGCAGCTGAGGCCAGCCGCTTCTTTTCACCGGACGAGGAGCGAGGAGGAGTTTCACTAGCAGGAAGTAGCATGTGGGAGGATCACATTCCCCTCCCAGTTCCCCTCCCCCCGAACAAGCGCCCCGACCGACCAGAGGAGGCACTAGCACAGCGACCAGGACACATACCCTTAATGTATGTATATTATATACATATTATATACCTTAATGGCTCGAACCTGCAACCCTCGTGTTGGTAGGCCAGGAATCTATCACTGCACTACCCCGGACGCCCTCTAGGCAAGACTTTGATGTAAAAAATACACTGGTCATAGCCTGAGATCATAAAGTGTTGCCTCTATAGAGAAGAGTGTCCCATCCCCACTAATTGAGACCCTGGAGATTTCCCAAATGAATGTCAGGGGGCGGGGTATGGACACTGGCAGGAAGTCTTCTTGGCACACAGGAAGTCTTCTTGGCATACAGGAAGTGATGAATCAAAAGTTACTTTCTCCTAACAGGCAGTGAGCAAGCATTCCATCCAGGGGGGGGGGGTGACATAGTTTACTGCCACCACATTACATGATTGAAGTCCTTCAGCTTTTCCAAGGTTGAAATGGTTATGCCTCACTGCCTGCCACTTGGGGCCACCAAAGAGTTACAGCCCAAACAACACACCCCAGACGCGTGTCCAACGCTGAAGCAACGCCTCGCGTAGGGCGTTTAATTTCTGTGTCCTTGGTAACGGTACGGCCACATCTACGCGTCGTTTGACGCGGGCTGACGCTGCTGCCCATCCACTTTGTATTGGAACATGCTGCTCGACGCCTCGCAAAGCATGCTGGGAGACCAGACGACGCGTAGCAGGCTTGTGAAGCGACAGTGGGCAACAGAGGGGGCGGGGTGGAGTTTGACAAAGTACAAAGCTAGCCAATTGAGCTCGTCCTAGGACCTATCCTACCCTTCCTGTCCTCTTCCACTTCCTCTCTAACACCAATTTTCAAAGAAGCAAAGTAAATCTAGCAGCAGCTAGCTTGGGAGCTAGCTGCTGCTTCCGGATTTCCACGCCCACCAAGCGTCAAGCGTCCATACAGCCAAGCGTCAGCCCGCGTCAAACGACGCGTAGATGTGGCTGCACCGTAACAGGGGAGAGCGATCACACCGGCTCGCTGAAGCGGCGCGTCATGCATGCTGCGGTGAGAGTTTCGGCATCTGGTCTATTTTTCACGCGAGCAACACGCGAGTCGCTATAGGCATGAAGTCAATACAAGTTGTGAGCGGCGTGGGTCAAAACAGAGCGAGGCGTGGAGCAAAACAGTGTTTCCGGTGTGTATGGCAAGGCTCCTGCTCGACGCTGCTCGTTGCTTCAGTGACGCGCTGCTTCTGAGATGCTTTTGGAATTACGTATATAGTGTGAACAGCAAGAGGACTGAAGCCCCATCAGAGCTGAAGTGGACCAGAAAGAGAACTGTTGTTGGTCCTCTTTTTTGGTCCGCTGGAAAGTGGCATTATAGGGACTGGAGTTGACTGACTGAATGTGAGCAGGCAGGCTAGTGATCTGTGCCTCTGAGCAGCACGAGAGAGCAGTCCGCACTCCGCACCGCAAAATAATGTATTTATAATGTATATATAATGTATTAAAATCTGATACCTACCGGTCACGTTTCAATAACAGTTCATGTACAAACACAATATCATGTAAATACAGCGCTGTGGTGTGGAGGACCAGGAGGCTGGCTCCCTCCGGGCGGTTTCTAAGATGAGGGAGAGCGCTCCCTACTTGGTTTGAAGCTGTGTAGTAGTAGTAGTAGTTTATTTGACACAATGTAAAATCCACATAAAAAAGCTTCAAATGAAGACAGTTTACATACATTAAAACATGCCGAGGATTAAGTACACAATAAAGCCAAAGGCTTATTTCCATTGTGATCCTCTTGGGGTGCGGGGCTTGGGGAAGGGGGATAGGGGGGTGATGCCAAGACTGGCAGGTCCAACAAGCTACAATACACTATTAACAATTTTACGCATACAAATTACATAAAGACAGCATTATGTGACAAGCCACGGTAAATAATGATACTCCTGGAATGCAAGTTATCGAGCCAGTTACATGTCCCATGCATTCTACATGAACATGAAGACACACTTACAAAAACAAAACAAAAAAGCTTAGCAAGAACCACAATAAAAAAAAAAGTCCCTTTCCTCCCATTAGGTTTATTCGATTTTTTTTTTTTTTTTTTTTTAAGTAGTACTTAAAAGAGCCACATGTGGCCGCATGTGGCTCTAGAGCCTCGGGTTGAGTATCACTGCTGTAGACAGTCGGTGGGAGAGCATTCGCACATCGTGCCCCCTGTCTCTGGAATGCTCTTCCCCCGACTGTTAGAGAAGCCTACTCTGTAGACATTTTTAAATCCAAGCTTAAAACCCACCTTTTCTCATTGCACTATGGCTCCTCCTAGTTTCACTGGTCGATAACATACTGTCATCTATGTACAACTCATCAATGTTTTACTGTTACTACTGTTGTGGTTAGTTATCACTACAACTACATCCATATGGGTTTTAAATCTTCTCTGTTCATTTTGCTTTGTGAATACTCATGTTGCTCATTGCTGTCTATGTGTGTATATCTGTTCAATTATTTGTGTGATTATGCGTGTGAATGTTTGTTTGTGTATGCATACATATATTTTTTAAATTGCTCTTTTGCTGTGAAGTGTACAGAGACCACTTGGGGCGATGTTGCACTATAAATAAATAAAAACTGAACTGAACTGAGATATTATGAATGACACTCAGCATGGTTGACTCTTGACGTGAAAAAATGTGAAAACCAAACAAATTGGATTTTTATATTTTATATTAATTTTATATAGCTGTAGAGCAGGGGAGGGTTTATCCCAGTTGCCTGTTTCCGTGCAGCCACACTCCTCTCACGGTAGGGAGGGGAGGCAGTGAGACTACATTTCACCAAAAAATACACTTAACACTTTTTATTAAATTCCCTCAAAGTCTTCACTACATGGGCTATATTTTATGAGTCTGGACAGACTTAACTTCTGCTGACAGTCTGTGTGTGTTTGCAATTTAGTTCTTTGCCACAAAAATAGCGATATCAGATAACTGGAAAAAGTTGTGAAGAATAAAAGTTTGCCAGGAGGATGCTAACTCACTATGCTACAATCCAAAAACTCCTGAGATAAAGCTGCTCCAGATAATGAACAACACATTCATTCCAAAACAATTCCAAAGGAAGTCATCCATTCAGGCAAAATGGCAAATCATAAGTAAACTTAAAAAGGTCTTGAAGGGTATAGGGTCTATAAATGATCCCACATCTTCTTATGCCCATTCTATTTTGTCTGAACCTGGGCCAGAAAACATGACTTGACACTATCAGACAAGCTTGGCTGTTCCTTTGCTCTCCCTCTGCCTGCCAAATTCGCTTTCTGTCTTTTTTTTAAAAACCAGGCCCGTGAGCAAGACATGGCAATGAAGTATCCCAGTGATTCTCAAAGTGTGGGCCGCGGCCCCCTGTTGGGCCAGGAAGATACTGCAGGTGGGCCGCAAGCACGCATAGAGCATGCAGCTTAGAGGTCACTTAAGCAGTCTTGAAAATGGCATCATCATATCAATAAAAAGTCTAATTTGATATATGCTCCTACATGTTTATTCAATAACAATGTCTTGTTCTTTTCACAGCATGATCTCCTGCAGGGGGCAACACGGCGGGAGGACCTGTGTGCAACGCTCGATAACTTGGCATCATGGCACCTAGAGACAGGCATAGAGAGGCAAAGTGACCGCCTACTTCCTGCTTCAGCACTGTACCAGAGATTTTCATCCGCCATTTTTTATTGTATTTTATTTATTTTAATACAAATAGTTTTACTGGTTCAAACCATACGGTACAGATATATTTAGAAACAGGAGAGATTGCATAACATTTCACTGGGACCAAAACGTAAAAGAATGCGGGTTTAAAGAAAAATAATATATATATATATTTTTTGGTCCGAGTGAAATGTTCTATGGTCTCTCCCGATTATAGCGCTAGCTGAACCCTTTGGTTCTATTTTACGAAATGTCTATGGGAAAATAAATGGCAGATGAAAATCTCTGGTACAGTGCTGAAGCAGGAAGTGACGTTCCACTTTGCCTCTCTATTGGCGGCTGCCCAGCCGCAGCTTAAGGCGGCACACAGGAGAAAGCTTGCCTGGAGTGGAGGCGGCGGCCTGAGATGGCAGCTAGGCTGGCCCGCCTTCAGGCTCACGTAGCTGAGCTGGAGGCAGAGACCATGGCACGCCAGGAGCAGGAGCAGGAGTTGGTCACCTCCAGGCTCATGTAGGTGAGCTGGAGGCAGAGACCATGGCATGCCAGGAACAGGAGTGGGTCACATCTGTCCTTGCTGAATTGAATGGTGGGTGAAAACTTTATCTATATATATTTTTAAGAACAACCTAACACAAATCCACAGCTACGAAAGATAACCAACACTAACCAAAACATTCCTCCTATGTCGTCCTTAGCAAAGAAGTGGCTAAGGTGTTTTGTATATGTACATATGACGAGAGCAATGTCACCCCTCCTGATAATGCCAAATTGTAGCTGTAACCTGCCTGCTGCAACAAAGCTGCAGTGGCAATGGTGGATATGTTAAGAGTAGACCCACCTGAGAACCATTTGAGACATTGTCTTTCTACATACTGAATAAAACTAGTGATAGCGTGATATTGATCCAAAAATCATATCTCTGTATTTGTAGGCTGAATGGTGGTACATGACATGTAATGCAGTGTTTTCTATGAAGTGGGCAAATTGTTCAGTCCCAGCCTGAGATGTCACCAGTAGTTTTCTTAAAACAAGGCTGTAGCCCACCTTACGAGATACCCAGACATTGATCGGAGCCCCTACAGAGCTCCACACTTGCTCCACAAACCGTCCGTACCGTATTTCAGGAGCGTATTTCTCACTCCTGCTGCTGGCCATGCTGACTCCCGGGCAGCTGCCGAAGGTGAACAATGTCAGTATGTCACACTTGCTGAGAATCTGAAATCATAATTGAGCTGTCTTTGTTTGACTGTTGTGCCCAGTGCTTAGATACCAAACCTAAATGTTTGAAGTCTGACATGAATATTTCCTTTTTTCTATCTTTTAGAGTCAGAGGCAGCACCTGCGGCCAGTGCTCCCACTCCTGCTTCTGATATAATGTGTTTTAGTAGTGTATCACTCAAAACAAAAAATAAATAAAGACTTTGATAGAACCGAAAGCCTATAACTGCTTAGTCTGTGGATAAAACACAATGACAAAAGCCATAGTAATTTAGCTTCCGGTTAAATTAAATGAACAAAGAAGCAAGGAGTACACATAGATTTGTATACAGCGGCGCGTTTGTGACAGACTTTGTTGGGGATAGGGGATTGAACCCGCCTAGCTCTTTGCTCTGCATATTATAATTACTTCCGCCAAGGAGGTTATGTATTCCGTGCCATTTGTTTGTTTGTTGTCTGTTAGTTTGTTAGCCTAGAAACTTTGTGGAAGTTTGTAGCATGGGCCAAAAAAGAACCATAAAAACAATTAAAAAAACAACATAAATGTACTCCTTTATGGTTTGCTGAGGAGTGTTCCTGGCATGCTGAATGACCTTACACTAGAGAGCACAACCGGCAGTGTCACACGCACACACACACACACACACACACACACACACACACACACACACACACACACACACACACAGAGGCAGCCCCCTGCACAGCAGTTACAGCCTCCTGGCACATATGCCCAATAATGGTGACCAGCGGTACTAAAAGGCTGAGTCATAGAACTGATTATCGACCAATGAGCTCACAGCGTGTTGCAACGAGGGGGCGAGGAGGGGCTCGTTTCCATTCACACTTCTTTATTTACGATAGCTCTTTGAAGAGAGAGAGAGAGAGAGAGAGAGACAGAGAGAGAGACAGAGAGAGAGAGAGACAGAGAGAGAGAGAGAGAGGTTGTTGCTCTCTCTCTCTCTCTCTCTCAGTGAGGTTTTTTATGATATAATGTGTCATTTTATAGCCTGTCATTGCCTTTCTTACTGCAATATACGGGTGCTGAAGCGTCCTTGGTTTGTGCACACACCAATAAACCATGTTTTTATAGGTCCCAGGATTAAAAACAACCATCCCATGCAGACACTGAAGAAATCAAATATAACTTGTAGACCATAGTGCTGAAGAATTATAGTTTCATATATTGAAGCTACCTTTGATCTGTTCTTGCGCGTAAGGGCCAGGGCCTGTGTGGCGACTACTGGAGACAAAGTAAAAAAAGAAGTCGCTGAGAGGCTGAGATAGGTCTTGTTTGCATTGATGACGCGTTAAACAAATACGATTCGCAGAGATCAAAATATACGTTTTCTTAAGTTTTAGTACAAAACAAAAAAGAAAAAACTCAGTGCAACTTGCAGAAACTTGGCGATCAGAAACTAATAAACAGCAGTCAACAACAAAATACGGCGACCTACTCACTCCTCTCTTTCCTCCCAGCAGCAGGTGAATAAATTAACGAGAGTAGATGGATATCACCGCCCCCATTCACGTGACCTTGTTAATCTATCAATGAAATAACAAAAATAGACAAACAAAAATAACCACAATAAAAGCCAGCATACAATAATCCATTTTCTCAATTCATTATAATTCACAATAAATCAATTCATGGCTCCTACGGGGATAATCCAAGTGATCAAGTGCATGCTGAATGCTGGCCAGGAGCTTTTATTGTGAAAGTAAAAAAAGAGGAGAAACAGAAACTCCATTTGGACCTGCCCCTACAAGCCAGTACCCCCCCCCCCCCCCCCCGCCCCTACAAGCCAGTACCCCCCCCCCCCCCCCCGCCCCCCAGCAAATCAATCATTATGGTTGAGTGGGCTCCTTGGCCAATGATGGCACTCCATTCTGCCTGCATACACGTTCCAATTTCTCCTGCAGTCAGTCCAGTGTCTCGCCGTAAAGTGTCCACATTAGTTGTTGTCTTCCTCTTCTTTTGGTTTCCGTGTGTTGGCTCCCACGGTACCAGCTTCTGTGCTGCTCGGTCCGGATGTCTATAGCAGTGACTAGCAAGTTTCAGCCGCCTGAGTCGTATCTTCTCGCTGAGCTTAGGTAGCTCTTGATAAAGATCTGCATGTATGTTTGTGATATGGGTGCCACTGTGTCAGGATGGAAAATAATCAATCACTCACTCAATCAATGAATGAATCATCATGAGAGATGGGAGTTTAGAAAAAGAAATTGTCTCAAGCTTCGGGATAAACTTTTTTATTCTTGCTGAACATATATTTCCACGTATTTATATCCTTAATCAACACAACACACACACACACAGCACTTGACTATTATTGATGAGGCTCGAGTTCTGCCTACGCTCATTTCCGCTTCCAGATATTTTTTACTAACTTGCACAGAGAGATTTCCCATATCGCCTAAATAGTCAGCTAATTAGCCTTTAAAGAGGCAGTTTGTATAGCTTGAGGAGATTAACAGAAGGGGAAGATCTCATTGAGCGTGTGGAACTGTCAGAGTGTGATCGATAGCATCGGAGTCAGAGTCACGGTCGGCTTCTCGAAAGCAGAATCGGATCTGGATCAGTGTGCCTTTTAATAGAGAAGCAGACACAACTTAGCACATTATAAATCAAACGACTCTCAATCACTTGTGTGGATGAAATTGGACAGCTTTGAACCCCGTTGACTCTGACTTTGACAGATTCATGATAGGGATGTCCGGAGTCTATACTCATCCCGCTACATTTAGGCTTCTGCCCGATACTGTAAATCATCTTGTACTCATCCGGCCACTTATATAAGGCAATCAATTATGCAATTCACTTAGACGGCCTCAGAAGTCCGTTAGTGATGGAGAGAGAGGGTGTCTGAGATACTTTGAAGAACTTCGACTGGATAAAAGGAGAGCTTTATTGATGTGTCCAAGCCAATCAAAGCTGAACTTGGAAGTTTTGTTCTGATTTGGATGTCGATCACCATGGCAACCGTTGAAGCTTCGAAGCATTCGGGTCAGCCCAACAAGAGGCGTCCCAGCTGTCATTGGACCTTGTGGCCCCAGGTCCACCCCGGGAAGGTGGACTTACTCTGTGACTGGGTGAGCCGGCTGGTGAGCATGGTGAAGGGCTCCATGAGGGAGCTGCGCTCTGTGACGGTCACCTCCCACAGCTGCACCTTCTGGCCTCGCGCCCACCGCTGCGCCGCGTCCGGCGCCACCTGGCGCCGCTCCCGCAGGTCCGTCTTGTTGCCCAGCACTATGACCGGCACCTCCTTCTTGTCTCTGTGCCTGTCGATTTCCTTCTTCAGCATGTCCACCTTCTTGAAAGACTCCGAGCTGTCCACGCTGTAGACGAGCACGAATCCGTCTGCTATGGAGTAGTAGTGCTTGGGGAGGTCTAGTCCATCGTGGAGGCCCTTGGTATCATAGAGCCTCAGCTGTTCCTTCACACCGCGGTGGGTTTCCACTGAGGCCACATACACATCCTCCTGGGTCTCGCTGGATTCAGAACCAACAGTGTGACTGCCGTACAATAACTGTTCAAGGATGGCGGTTTTTCCAACAGCTGCCTCGCCGCACACCACAACTTTACAGCCTTTTCCCATTTTGAGTTTCGTTAAGGTTACATTAGCTGTTTCAAGTTCACAAGCATCACAACCCGAGCATCCATCCGTCTCTGATTCGACTTTAAGTTATCTCTTGGCTGCGCATGTGTGTCTCACCACCTTATATCTCCACTACTATAATTGTCGATTAACCATGGCGGCACATAATTGCCCAACTGCTCATAACGGGGGAGAGAGAGAGGAGGCAGTTGTGATGTCATCAGTGATGTCACTCGAGCAACTGTGATGTCCTAAGTGATGTCACTCGAGCAGTTGTGATGTCATAGGGACCGTTCGTTATTTATGGAAGGGGCCACTGGAGGAAAATAGGGGAGGGTGATGCTTTTTAGCCGGTGCTCACCGAGTGGCAGCCCTACCTACATCTGGCTTTGTCCACCCCGATTTAGTCACCGATTTGGGAACCACTTCTTTTGAGTGACGTCTGCTGCACACCAATCCGAGGCAGCCGTTCAGCCTTTGGGTGGGACGCTGCCGGTCTGGCCAATCAGGAACGCCGCTGGCAAGACAGTAGCCTAATGACTGCCTCCATGGATGTCCGCCTCGCCTCAGTAATGTCAATGTTCATCGATTTTAAACAGCCATAAAGTGCAGTTATTGCAGAAATAGGCTCAATAACAACAATTAAACAAAGTACAGGAGTAGGCAACAGCGGGGTTTCTCAGCGGACGGTTTGCGTGCAGACTCAGCCAGAAGCAACTCATAGCAGCGTCAAATAAGCCAGAATAACATTGAAACTTCTGGTTAGAACCTACACAATAATGGTAATTAAATAAACTAATACCCTTATTGATGGATGTTGCAATTGTGTGTGTGTGTGTGTGTGTGTGTGTGTGTGTGTGTGTGTGTGTGTGTGTGTGTGTGTGTGTGTGTGTGTGTGTGTGTGTGTGTGTGTGTGTGTGTGTGTGTGTGTGTGATCAGAAATACACAGAAGACAGACAGACAACTAAGTTGTGTGTCATGGCTAATATTATACCAACGTTACTGTGCATTCATCCATATAGCTTTTATTTTGAAAATTGTAACCGGAAGTTTAGTTTTTACTCTGGCTAGTAACACCTGTGGTATAAGATTCGTACCGCCACGTGTGCAGAATTTCCAGATTACAGAGTGGGCCGAGTACAACTAGTAAGGGAACCCATGGGTTATGTGCAGTGTCCGTGATTTATGACCTCATCAGTGAGTGTGTCTTGGAGGCTTTGGAGACGGCGGTAGTTCAGAATGATGTTGTCCAGAGAGGGGGAGAGGAGGATCGGGTTAAATTACAGAATGTAGGGAAACAGTGGCGGATAAATCCAGAAGGAGGCGGTAATGCACCATAAAGGATGCCAACTGCCATAAAACACCACAGAAGAATATGACCTCATCAGTGATCTCATAGCAGAGATGCGTTAAGCAGAGCATACCTGATGCATATCGGGGATGCTTTAAGCAGAGCAAACATGTCATCACAGGACCCAAGTCAATCTAATGGCTAAGCTGCGAGGGCAGTGCAGACAGTAAACAAGCACAGATGCTGTACAAGCCCACGCTGTGTGTTGCAACCTAGGGGGCAGGCCTGCGTGGTTATATGGGTCAGGTGGTACAGTACAGCCACGGATGGAGTCTCAGTCAAACTCTTAAACCCAATGTTTATGTATTTGTTTATTAAATAAACATTAAATAAAGGATCCCCATTAGCCACCGCCGAAACAACCGCTAGTCTTCCTGGAGGAATAAACAAATAAATAAACATTGGGTTTTAGAGTTTGACTGAGACTATATTGAGACTATATTGCACCTATATTACCAGCTCAATGGCCTTGTGGTCTGAGTGTCCGCCCTGAGACTGGGAGGTCGTGAGTTCGATCCCCGGCCGAGTCATACCAAAGATCACCATATGATTCCCTAGCGCGGCGCTGCTGCCACTCACCGCACCCCCAGGGGATGGGTCAAATGTGGAGAACAAATTTCACACATTGTGTGACAATCAGTGGGACTTTAACTTTACCTTTATCACACTCTAGGTCGTGCTGTTGTACTCTAATATCGTCACGGCTGTGATCATCTTCGATCATACAGCGTGATGCTTCCACGTGCTATGTCGGTCAAACCCCTCACCCCTGGGCTGAAAGTGGTGGTGTCCACGTTTAACACCTTTTCAAAATGACTAGTCCTTGGACACTTGAAAAATGCAGCTTATTAGACAGGGTGGGAATGTGAGAGCCAAGGGGAGTTAGTTGTGTCAGCGGGGCTGTTGTTGTCTTATAGTGTGCTCTCCCCGTTTAAATTCACTGCTTTATGATAATATCATATGATCACAGTCCCACATCGCTGATTAATTACAGCAAACACGTGCCGGCACCCTAACCGACTTTCTGCGCGTGCGCGCGTGTGTGTGTGCGCGCGTGCATGTGAGTGCATTTACAGAATTCCGACGCCCTTTATGTGCAACGCTGCAACATCTAAGCTCGTTACTAGTGTGATTTCCATTCGAAATGCTGACCACAGCAGGCAAACACTAGTTTACGAGACCCACTTCTTTAAATGCTGAGCAATACTCTCCTTATCCCTACCAAGCAGTCTGCACAGATTTGATGCAGCAGCAGCGTGAATGTTGTACCACTGATAAAAGTCATAAAATCAACAAAATCTACTTTTCCAGTAGTCTCTTAAAATGGTAGTAGTCTCTTAAAACAGAAGTAGTCTCTTACAACAGTAGTAGTCTCTTAAGACAGATGCATTTTTGCAATTGGCAAATACTCCTGCCTACCCGTCTGTACTTGTTAAGCCAATGGAACACCAATCACACATTCCCCAACAAATCATCAACACAGCGGACAGAGAGGCAAAGAGCCACGGTGCCAGATGTCCACAGAATGGAATGTCAGTTTTAACATAAGCCCTGTTCAGATGGGATTCTTCTTTCTGAGGGTGACGTGTGTCATAAAGCTATTTGCATGGCTCTTCAGTGATGTGACGTGTGTAACAAGGCTATTTGCATGGGTCTTCAGTGATGTGACGTGTGTAATGAGGCTATTTGCATGGCTCTTCAGTGATGTGACGTGTGTAATAAAGGTATTTGCATGGCTCTTCAGTGACGTGATGTGTGTAATAAAGCTATTTGCATGGCTCTTCAGTGACGTGACGTGTGTAATAAGGCTATTTGCATGGCTCTTCAGTGACGTGACGTGTGTAATAAGGCTATTTGCATGGCTCATCGGTGATGTGACGTGTGTAATAAAGCTATTTGCATGGCTCTTCAGTGACGTGACGTGTGTAAAAAGGCTATTTGCATGGCTCTTCAGTGACGTGATGTGTGTAATAAGGCTATTTGCATGGCTCTTCAGTGATGTGACGTGTGTAACAAAGGTATTTGCATGGCTCTTCAGTGACGTGACGTGTGTCATAAAGCTATTTGCATGGCTCTTCAGTGACGTGATGTGTGTTGTCATAAAGCTATTTGCATGGCTCTTCAGTGACGTGACGTGTGTCATAAAGCTATTTGCATGGCTCTTCAGTGATTGCGATGGGAGGGGGATATGTGGGCTACTCTGTGCAAAATACTTAGCTCATATCTTGACAAACCTCATTTGGACTCATTGTTTGCAGCTAGAGGCAACAGAAGCTCTGCGTTTCAACCGTCAGCTGACTCCTGAGCCAATATGCTCTGCGAGTCCAAATACTATAGGTATTTATAATATGGGCGGCACGGTGCCTCAGCGGTTACAACTGTCGCCTCACAGCAAGAAGGTCGGCGGGTTCGAATCTCCACCTCAGTCCTTTCTGTGTGGAGTTTGCATGTTCTCCCCGTGTTTGTGTGGGTTTCCTCCCACAGTCTAAAGATATGCAGTGTTGTGTAGTATCGTAATGTAACCTAGTACATGATGTATGTAATGTGAACAGGGCAACTTATCCTCTCAACGTGAGGTCCACAGGGACCACCAGGGGCTCCCGAGGGGCTTCCTGGCCGCCCCCAGTAAATTAATGAATTATTAATTTGACCATTATTTCATTTACAAGAACTTCACATAATTAGAGAATGTAGAGGAATTGCTATAGTTCCACTGTTATCTCTTGGCCTACGATACAATGCAATACAATACAATATAATCAGGAGAGACATTAAATCCTTTGAGTGAAAAGTTTGGGAACGTCTGCTCTAGGCCTTCTGGCTATTTCCTTTTTTTTTTTTTTTCGATTTTCTAATGATACAGCTCATGTGCTACATGTGCTCTTGTGAAATCCCACCAGCTCAGAAATCTTTTCATATGTTTCCAGATCTACAGTATGCCTCCTCCTATATGTTTCCCAGATCTACAGTATGCCTCGTCCCCACAATTCCCTCTCTGTATTCCATGGACAGTTCGTTGGACTACATGATTGATTCCGCTCTGACATACACTGCCTTCACACGGACCTGACACATACCCCCCTTTTTTTTTTGTCGTTTGCAAGTGCAACCAAAGGCAGGCTGATGTAAAGCTTTGATGAGTCCATTGAATATAGCTCCCACTTCTGCTGCTGCTCCCGTCTGCATGGTAAAGCATTTCCCTGGAGGACGAGGACTCGTCTCCGCCGCTGCTCCTCCCGAACACATCTCACTGTCACACTCTCATTCACCAAGCCCTGCTCTGATCGCACTCCTCGTCATGTAGCTGTTCATTACAACATGGCTAGCAGGCGGGGAGAGAGAGACTGAAGTGTGTGTGTGCGTGTGTGTGTGTGTGTGTGTGTGTGTGTGTGTGTGTGTGTGTGTGTGTGTGTGTGTGTGTGTGTGTGTGTGTGTGTGTGTGTGTGTGGGTGGGTGGGTGTGTGGGTGGGTGTGTGAGAGAGGGAGAGAGAGAGAGACTTGAGTCCCATGGGACAATAGGGGAACCGCTCCATTTTCTAATTGAATAACGATTCAAACCTGGAACTCGGCGAGCTGAAGTGTAAAGCAATTAGCCGATTGATGGGGACTGGTGTGGGCGGTGTGGGGAGGTGGGATGTGTGTGTGTGTGTGTGTGTGTGTGTGCGCGCGCGCACACGCGTGTGCGTGTTCTTTCTTCCCCCAACCAACCACATCAATCACCATCACTCGTCTTCATTGCTCTCTCAGTATTCGCACACACAGAGTATGTGCAGAGGGAGCCCTGGTGTGTGTCTGTGTGTGTGTGTGTGTGTGTGTGTGTCTGCACATACTCTGTGTGTGTTCGCACACACAGAGTATGTGCAGAGGGAGCCCTGGTGTGTGTTAGTGTGAGATCCCCGTGGCAGCCAATAAGTCAGTGCATGGGCAGGCAGGGAGGAGCAGTGTGAAATCCCAGTCGTGGGAGGTGGATTATACTGCTGCTCAATACTCAGCGCTCCTTGGAGAGACAAGGGGAGAGAGCTGCCAATCAGCCAGGCTGCTGCCTGAGAACTGGTGAATGGGAAGTGCCGACCAGTACGTGCGTCACCCCCTTCCCCCTTTGCAGCTCACACTTCCTGACTCTTCAGATGCGACTTACAGTAGTAGAGATGATGAGAGGAGTGAGCGTGGACAATCAACAGATGTTCTAATCATTGTATAGATTAGAAGGAATTTTAGAAGGAAGGCATTTTTTAGAAGGAATTTAACAAGGTATTGTAACGTTCAATAGCCTACCTTGTTAAATTCCCTCTAAAATACTTTGTTAAATACCTTGTACTGCCATAAGGTGGATATTGGTGTACAGATGTATGCCAATGTATTCCAATAAACATTTATTGGTTAAATTGAATTAATTCAGAAATTAGTGGCGATCGAGAGCGAAGGTTTGTTTCTCATGAGCCTCAAATGTTGACCTTTTTGACCTCTGTGAAATTTACACGTTGTTTGACTGTTTATAACTCAGCATAAGCAGAGCTTTCTTTATGTTTTACTGTTTATAACTCAGCATAAGCAGAGCTTTCTTTATGTTTTACTGTTTATAACTCAGCATAAGCAGAGCTTTCTTTAGAGCCACGATGAGTTTGAAAAAGTGACCTTTCGGAGCTGAAAATCCATGGCCATCTTGGATTTGAAGGTCAAAAATAGGTCAAATCATCAAAACATCGATTAGGAATTCCTTGACCCAAAAAGTCCCAAAAGCCATGTACTTTGCAGCATTGTAGGCCAAACCATTGAAAAGGCAATTTCCACCATTTTTGATTTAGTGCAAAGGCGTGGGGGCTAAATGCGTGTTCATAGATGACAAATCCACTGAGAAATGAATTCAAGCTCTCCACGGTCACAGAAGCGCTTGAGACGACCTGACTATGTACTATTTTATCCCGGATTGTGTAAATCCGGCAAAAGATGTACAACGCAAAAGCTTGTAATGACACAATAATAGTGTTCATGCATGTTATCAGACTCGCTTCTCCGCTCCATCATCATTAGGAGATATTGCTTTTCCTCAGACACACACACTATATGTGCCATGTGATACCCTATAGAATGATGGGCTCATTAAATTCACTATAGTCCCCTGCAGACGTTTGAAAGCTCCTCATTCTTCCCACTCCTGCTTGCCTTTTTCCTTCTGTTCCTCCGCTGGCTCCAGGAGGACCCGTTGGAGCTCGGGTTGAATAAAGTGAATGGGTGAACGGCTGGATCCTCAAACCTCGGTTCTTATATTTATATCTCCTGGGTGAATTGGGCCATATTGACTCAACGCATGAAAGTTTGGTTTGATCAAAAGCCAGCCACCTTCTGGATAAAGGCGGAGTCAGCGCTCAAAGCGGGTAAACATGGCCGTGAGGGGAAGGGGGAGAGGAGAGGAAGAGCACGAGAGAAAACAGAAAAGAAGAAAACAGAAACGAGACGATACAAGGCTGAGCGCCTCGCATGCAAATCCCTAAATTATGAATGTGCGCTGAGGGAGACGCGTATTCCACACAATGGCGCTAAACAGGGAAAGGGCAGCAGGCAGTCATTAGGATTTCTCACTCATCTCGGTAATATTGGCTTTTTCTCTTCTTTTCGCTGGAGGCTGCAGAGGCCTGACTTCAGCTGGGTGGGAACGCCGCCGCCGCTTGGGAGCAGGGGAAGAGAGAGAGAGAGACAGAGAGAGAGAGAGAGAGACAGAGAGAGAGAGGGAGAGAGAGAGAGAGAGACACGGAGAGAGAGAGGCAGAGAGAGAGAGAGAGAGACAGAGAGAGAGAAGAGGAAGATGAGAGGCAGAGAGAGAGAAGAGGAAGATGAGAGGCAGAGAGAGAGAAGGAGAGAGGGAGGGAGAGAGAGAGAGGGAGAGAGAGAGAGAAGGAGAGACAGAGAGAGAGAAGAGGAAGATGAGAGGGACAGGAGTAGTTGAAAGATAAAGAGCTGAGGGCAGGGATGAAGAGACTGGGGGGGGGGGTAACAGCTTTAATATAAGCATCCACGTATTAGCTAGTTGTCCTCGTTAATTTAGGTCAAGCTGCTTAATGATTGTGTGAAAGTGCTTTATTCAAATCCCTCGCGTCCCCGGCTTCACTATGAGGCGGAAAAGCAGTTTTTACACGCGGGTAATTATATCAGCGATGCACTTTATTTAGCCATGATTAATTTGGATAGCTTGTGTCAAGTGTGCGTGCATTGTGTGTGTGTGTGTGTGTGTGTGTGTGTGTGTGTGTGTGTGTGTGTGTGAGAGAGAAAATTAGAGTTAAAGCGATATATCGTTCACATGCATACTGGCTTTTTTTATCAGATTTCAGCGAGTCAACGTTGCATTATGAATGTGTGTTTATTATTATTATCGTTACATCTGCGATGTCAAACCAGAGAAATGATTCCGATGTGGTGTGGGAGGATTTTTACTCAACAGTCTGTGAAACCTTAACCTGATGCTGCCAGATGGTTTGTTGCCACGTGCCCATGGGAAGGAGGCGCTCGGGGGGAAATCGTGTCAAAGGGCGGGGCACTTTGAAAAAATACCTGGCAGGGGATTGGATGAGCCATCTGTCTATCACAGGCTCTCGCGCTGGAGTCGCACCAAAGCTCACTGGTAGCTGCCCTGACAGGACTCTGATTGGTGCGAACCACTGGTGGTTCAGATTCAAACCAATAGATTGGAGCGTGGCAAGATGGATTTGTCATGTGATCTCATGATCTCACGCCAATCCAGCTGGTTAAAATCATCCTGATCACGTGACCTCTCTATGGATCAGTCTGGACTTCCACCCACCCCCACAGCCATTTCCAGAAATTACAATATCTGTAACCAAGTTGTATCCGGGCCAATCAGGGACTGCGTTGTAGTTTATGATGTAACCGGGCGCTTCTTTCTAGCCTCCATCGCCACGCCAGCTGAACTGACAGTGCTCATTCCTACCCTGCCTCATTGGTTTGCCCTTGAGGTCCCGCCCACTTTGCTGGTTTGCAGACGCAGTTCGCACGTGTGTGTGTGTGTGTGTGTGTGTGTGTGTGTGTGTGTGTGTGTGTGTGTGTGTGTGTGTGTGTACAAGACCAACCATAAGGTGAATGCTGTAAATGTTTACAATGGCTGCTTGCCTTGTTGAGCATGCAACATGAGGATAAGCAGACCTGTTTTACTGGATGTTTGCTGTCATTGATGAACTTACTACAGCTGCTGCTTCACAGCTAAACACCCCGGCTGCTTTCTGCTCCGTTGCTCCTGGCTCAATACTCACAGTAAATGGCCGACTCGGCAGTGAAATGCTATCTTGTTCAAATTTGGGAATAAGAAAAAGAGAAATTGCGGAAAGGGGGGGGGGGGGGGCATGAGTGGTTTTTGATTTTTCAATTGGCCTTATAGAGCTGAACAGTCATGTGACGTTTCTTGCCCCAGAAGAGAGTTCCCTATTCATTTTCTCCATAGACATTTAGAAAAATCCTTATATAACGAGTTTTAAGGCTGGAACCAAGCCAACGACCAGTGACCTACTGAATCAGGACTGACCATTAAACATTTGTTTTTGCTTAGGGGGACCTGATGGAGCGCAGTGCCGAATTTTGTGCAATTCGTACACGCGCAGCATATTCATAGTGCCACCTACTGGCAACACACAAAAAAACTGTTTATCTCGAGAACCGTTGGTCACAACGATTTCGAACTTGGGGACTGCGGTGCTGGGAACCCAGCGGTTTAGCCTACAGGTAGAGAAACAATGAAATTATTCTTTCTATTCTCTCTCTCCAGGTCAGTAGCGATGACAGATGGCTCGTCATGAGAGTGTCTCCCATGTTGATCAATCTGACTCAACACTCTCAGATCTCTGAGCGACGTGCTGATCAATAAGGAGGGATCAGCTGGCATGTTAAAACATGGGCAATTATATGTGTGTGCTGATCGAGAGATGTATCTCCTCCTAACATCATACAGCCTCTCTTGTGTCCTGCCCTGTAGCAGCTCTCCATCAACTCACTCATTTTTTTCGATCTACAGGACTGCATCTATCCATCCATTGTCTAGCTTGAGGGATACTGCTAGGGATAAGTTATGGATTTCTATCCTTCACACTGCCGTGCTGTATAGGGCTACATACCTCTGGACCCGCATTCATACATACTGTTGGCCTCAATTATTTACCTCCCTATGAGGGTTCAACCAATATGGGACTTTGAAACCTTCTTTGGATTGTAGCTTATATTCTGCATTCAGTATGATTAATTTTGATTATTTCCACAGCACAAAATGTCCAAGTATTCCGTCCCCCCCCCCCCCCCACACACACACACACACACACCTTCCCCAGGTATTTTATTCTTGTCAGGGCGGGAAACGCCTCTGAAACAGCATCAGTGGCTCCTGCAACATTACATCACTAGCTTTCCTGAAGGCTTCCTGGGGAAGCCTTTAGTGTGATGTGTTTAGTGCACCCTAACCCTAACCCCTAACCCCTAACCCCTAACCCCTAACCCCTAACCCCTAACCCTAACCCTACCGGGCTATCTGCATTGCGGGTTGTTGGCATAGTGAGCGGACTCCGACCTGACCCCCAATGACATACCTGCTCAATTCCCAGGTGTCAGGGTTCTAGGCGGAGGGGTTTACCCTAGATTTTGGAATATGTGCATCACAACCTGTGTTAAAAACAAACAAACAAACAAACAATATATATACGAATCAGTGTGACATCACAACCACCCAGAAATGTGGAACCCCGCAGCAGTTAACTAGTATGAGTTGTGCCAAACAAACGTTAATATCTCAAAAACTATACTATCGCTTATATTTTTGACATTCTGAGTGAGAGCAGAAGTAGCTCAAGAGTCTGATGTATAATATAGGCATGTCGTGTTAAGGTTGTCTGAACTGTCGCAGTTTTTAAAATGAAGTGAATTTAGTAAAAACCACAGCTGGCTAGAGTGAGACACTCAAGGCCGGCTCCATAGGGTCCCATTATAAAGTTACCCGTTTCCACCCAGCAAAATGTTTAGCAAAATGCTGATTGGCTGATCCCTCGTATCGGGAAATAGATTATACGGTAAATCTACCCGAAAGCAGAGTCAATCCCCCAATCTCTTTGAAGTGAGAGGTTATCTGTAACATTAACTTCATAATTGTATGATTTGGAAGACTTGGTGTAATTTGTAACTTAATGAGCCATGATATGTGAAAGGCCTCTATGAAAGTATACAGGCTTCACATTAAGCAAGATTAAGTTAAGAGGTTTTCTGAGGAGAAAAGGCGATATGTGATATGAGATGCAGAATCAAGTTGACAGCGTGACTCTGAATTAGGCTCATATAGCCAACGTCTAATATGTAATATCAGAGAATATGAACTGCATAATATGTGCCTTGCTGTAAACTCCCCTCAAGTTGAAATGCTCCTTCCAGGGTGTCTGGTATCTAAAATGTCTAAAAACCGATTACCGGTAACTGCTTTTATTGAGCCAGACAGCGACTGCGGATATTAATGTCAACTTAAATTAGTGACTTAGCGAAAGTAGACTGTTTCATTCATACCGAGGTTTCATACACTACTCTGTCCGTTTGACATACTAAGCTATCGTTAGCTAAGGTTAGCATACCTGCTGTTGATGGGCCGCTCCAGTGTCTGCACAGATATCTGGTAGCTGTGGGCCAGGGTAATACAGGATATCTGGTTGCTGTGGGCCAGGGTAATACAGGATATCTGGTAGCTGTGGGCCAGGGTAATACAGGATATCTGGTAGCTGCGGGCCAGGGTAATACAGGATATCTGTTGCTGTGGGCCAGGGTAATACAGGATATCTGTTGCTGTGGGCCAGGGTAATACAGGATATCTGTTGCTGTGGGCCAGGGTAATACAGGATATCTGTTGCTGTGGACCAGGGTAATACAGGATATCTGTTGCTGTGGGCCAGGGTAATACAGGATATCTGGTAGCTGTGGGCCAGGGTAATACAGGATATCTGGTAGCTGCGGGCCAGGGTAATACAGGATATCTGTTAGCTGTGGGCCAGGGTAATACAGGATATCTGTTGCTGTGGGCCAGGGTAATACAGGATATCTGGTAGCTGTGGGCCAGGGTAATACAGGATATCTGTTGCTGTGGGCCAGGGTAATACAGGATATCTGGTAGCTGTGGGCCAGGGTAATACAGGATATCTGGTTGCTGTGGGCCAGGGTAATACAGGATATCTGGTAGCTGTGGGCCAGGGTAATACAGGATATCTGGTAGCTGTGGGCCAGGGTAATACAGGATATCTGGTAGCTGTGGGCCAGGGTAATACAGGATATCTGTTAGCTGTGGGCCAGGGTAATACAGGATATCTGTTAGCTGTGGGCCAGGGTAATACAGGATATCTGGTTGCTGTGGGCCAGGGTAATACAGGATATCTGTTAGCTGTGGGCCAGGGTAATAATACAGGATATCTGGTAGCTGCGGGCCAGGGTAATACAGGATATCTGTTGCTGTGGGCCAGGGTAATACAGGATATCTGGTAGCTGTGGGCCAGGGTAATACAGATGAGGATATCTGGTAGCTGCGGGCCAGGGTAATACAGGATATCTGTTAGCTGTGGGCCAGGGTAATACAGGATATCTGTTAGCTGTGGGCCAGGGTAATACAGGATATCTGGTAGCTGTGGGCCAGGGTAATACAGGATATCTGGTAGCTGTGGGCCAGGGTAATACAGGATATCTGTTAGCTGTGGACCAGGGTAATACAGGATATCTGTTAGCTGTGGGCCAGGGTAATACAGGATATCTGGTAGCTGCGGGCCAGGGTAATACAGGATATCTGGTAGCTGCGGGCCAGGGTAATACAGGATATCTGGTAGCTGTGGACCAGGGTAATACAGGATATCTGGTTGCTGTGGGCCAGGGTAATACAGGATATCTGGTAGCTGTGGACCAGGGTAATACAGGATATCTGGTAGCTGCGGGCCAGGGTAATACAGGATATCTGGTAGCTGTGGACCAGGGTAATACAGGATATCTGGTAGCTGCGGGCCAGGGTAATACAGGATATCTGGTAGCTGTGGACCAGGGTAATACAGGATATCTGGTAGCTGCGGGCCAGGGTAATACAGGATATCTGTTGCTGTGGGCCAGGGTAATACAGGATATCTGGTAGCTGTGGGCCAGGGTAATACAGGATATCTGGTAGCTGCGGGCCAGGGTAATACAGGATATCTGGTAGCTGTGGGCCAGGGCAGGGTAATACAGGATATCTGGTAGCTGTGGGCCAGGGTAATACAGGAAATGTTCACATTGGCCTCCTGACAGCAGATTGACCACTGGGCCACTGGGTTTCTGTGGATCTCATCAAAATACCATTCAGCTTCGTCTTCTGACATGTTAACAAGCAAAATGTTTTCCCCATCAATTTTACAGGGCTGTAGTTCGAAATACAAACAGCAATGGTGGGATAAATTGTATAGACTTCAGCTCTCTCAACAATACATTCAAAATAAACTGGATCAAACAATATTCCATGCTAGAGTTCATGCAGGATGTAGTTAAGCGCGCCTCAACCTCTGCAGCCCAGCAGGCTGGTCTGGTGCTTCTCAGAAAAGGCAGACTTACGATATAGATAATTGGATGTAATCCAAAAGGTACTGGAGCACACAGATCAAGTGTATAATGAAGTTTTTATTCAACTAACGTTTCGACACTACTGTGTCTGATGAAGACACAGTAGTGTCGAAACGGTGGTGAAGCCTGAGAAGTGATTAACAGACGGTGGGGTGAAACCTGAGAAGTGAGTAACAGACGGTGGGTGAAGCCTGAGAAGTGATTAACAGACGGTGGTGAAGCCTGAGAAGTGATTAACAGACGGTGGTGAAGCCTGAGAAGTGATTAACAGACGGTGGTGAAGCCTGAGAAGTGATTAACAGACGCTGGTGAAGCCTGAGAAGTGATTAACAGATGGTGGTGAAGCCTGAGAAGTGATTAACAGATGGTGGTGAAGCCTGAGAAGTGATTAACAGACGGTGGTGAAGCCTGAGAAGTGATTAACAGACGCTGGTGAAGCTTGAGAAGTGATTAACAGACGGTGGTGAAGCCTGAGAAGTGATTAACAGACGGTGGTGAAGCCTGAGAAGTGATTAACAGACGGTGGTGAAGCCTGAGAAGTGATTAACAGACGCTGGTGAAGCCTGAGAAGTGATTAACAGACGGTGGTGAAGCCTGAGAAGTGATTAACAGACGGTGGTGAAGCCTGAGAAGTGATTAACAGACGCTGGTGAAGCTTGAGAAGTGATTAACAGACGCTGGTGAAGCCTGAGAAGTGATTAACAGACAGTGGGTGAAGCCTGAGAAGTGATTAACAGACGGTGGTGAAACCTGAGAAGTGATTAACAGATGGTGGTGAAGCCTGAGAAGTGATTAACAGACGGTGGTGAAGCCTGAGAAGTGATTAACAGATGGTGGTGAAGCCTGAGAAGTGATTAACAGACGGTGGTGAAGCCTGAGAAGTGATTAACAGACAGTGGGTGAAGCCTGAGAAGTGATTAACAGACGCTGGTGAAGCCTGAGAAGTGATTAACAGACAGTGGGTGAAGCCTGAGAAGTGATTAACAGACGGTGGGGTGAAACCTGAGAAGTGATTAACAGACGGTGGTGAAACCTGAGAAGTGATTAACAGACGGTGGTGAAGCCTGAGAAGTGATTAACAGACGGTGGTGAAGCCTGAGAAGTGATTAACAGACAGTGGTGAAGCCTGAGAAGTGATTAACAGATGGTGGGTGAAGCCTGAGAAGTGATTAACAGACGGTGGGTGAAGCCTGAGAAGTGATTAACAGACGGTGGTGAAGCCTGAGAAGTGATTAACAGACGGTGGGTGAAGCCTGAGAAGTGATTAACAGACGGTGGGTGAAGCCTGAGAAGTGATTAACAGATGGTGGTGAAGCCTGAGAAGTGATTAACAGACGGTGGTGAAACCTGAGAAGTGATTAACAGATGGTGGTGAAGCCTGAGAAGTGATTAACAGATGGTGGTGAAGCCTGAGAAGTGATTAACAGATGGTGGTGAAGCCTGAGAAGTGATTAACAGACGGTGGTGAAACCTGAGAAGTGATTAACAGATGGTGGTGAAGCCTGAGAAGTGATTAACAGATGGTGGTGAAGCCTGAGAAGTGATTAACAGACGGTGGTGAAGCCTGATAAGTGATTAACAGACGGTGGTGAAGCCTGAGAAGTGATTAACAGACGGTGGTGAAGCCTGAGAAGTGATTAACAGACGGTGGTGAAGCCTGAGAAGTGATTAACAGACGGTGGTGAAGCCTGAGAAGTGATTAACAGATGGTGGTGAAGCCTGAGAAGTGATTAACAGACGGTGGTGAAGCCTGAGAAGTGATTAACAGACGGTGGTGAAGCCTGAGAAGTGATTAACAGACGGTGGTGAAGCCTGAGAAGTGATTAACAGACGGTGGGGTGAAACCTGAGAAGTGATTAACAGACGGTGGTGAAGCCTGAGAAGTGATTAACAGACGGTGGTGAAGCCTGAGAAGTGATTAACAGACGGTGGTGAAGCCTGAGAAGTGATTAACAGTGCATCCTCCAGTTGCCCAGCCTCCATTTATGCAAATTAGGAAACTAATGAATTCCATTAGGATTCAGCAAATGTCCTAGCTCCTGAGGAGCAGCCGCCAGAATCAATGTGTGTGTGTGTGTGTGTGTGTGTGTGTGTGTGTGTGTGTGTGTGTGTGTGTGTGTGTGTGTGTGTGTGTGTGTGTGTGTGTGCGTGTGTGCGTGCGTGCGCGCGTGCGCGTACACACATTCAGTCACTCTGCCACTTTTAATTAAAACTGTGGGATTACTTCTTCAAACAGACTTAAAATCTGAAACATTTTAGACCCTATTTGGTATGAAAGCATGTTTGGGGTACTGCAGCTGAGGACTATAGACGGTTTTCACCAGAGCACAACCCGACAGCACTTCCTTTTCCTCAGTATTCGGCAAACTGCAGAAATATTCACTCGACATCGTTACTTTTGTTTTCGCCGCTCAGCTGTATAGACGGTTTTCACGGAATGGTCAGTCCTGCACTTGAATGTTTTCTTTTCTTTTATGTCCATAGCAAACACTGCAACAGGAAGTGAGCGGGGGTTCAATTTAGAATGTTTTTGTTGTCAAGTTAAAACCGTCTATATAGGGTGAGCTAGTCTGCCACTTTTCAAGCTCTGATTTAAATCCGGTCACACTTCACTGGTAAGAGCACAACAGCTATGTCTTTCTCCAATCTCTCTCTGTCTCGTCTCTCGCTCATGTAAATTCATGGCGATGGAAATGTTCTCGGAGATAAACAAAAGTCACTCTAAACATGATGTGAACCGTGGGAAAATGAGAGGACAGCTTATGCTTATGCTCTCAGTTCATATTGTAGGTTGAGTGACTTCACTCACACTTTTACTCGTAGATAGGACTTGGCAAACATGACAGAAACACAAATGATGGAAGCCTATTAACACGTTCACTGCCAATGGCGAGTTGACTCGTCAAAAAAAATCCAACGGTTGACTGCCAACGACGAGTTGAGACGTCAAAAAAAAAAAAAAAAAGTTTTGACGGTGCTACGTGGATCAATGCCCCCCACGTCTCCTATAAAAATATTGGAGCTACCGAACGTGTACAACCCATTCCACCGACCCACTAAGTGGCGACAGTACTCTCCATTCTAGAGGAAGGCAAGCAAAAAGCAGTGTGAGGAAGCCATTCTCATGAAAATGGATTGGCGAAAACGCTTTCGCGCTTGGGAGCTGGCGGTGGGGTTTTGCAAATTTGCATAATAGATTACGGGTGGAACACACTTTGAAACACGCAGCATAAATAAGACCAGAATCGCAAAAGCTTCATCAAAGCTCTCAGAACCCCGCCACGGGGTTCTGAGAGCTTTGATGAAGCTCCTGTGCCGCCAGCAGACAGGCACAGCAGCAGCAAAGCAGTGAGCCTGGTGACGCGAGGTTACAGCAGCAACAGAAACGAGCTTGTGACACGCCCGCTGCAGCCAAGAAGAACACACACGGAGGGAGGAGTTTGAAGGAGAGGGGTGTTTCCTGCTGTTATGGAGGAAATTACTGTTCAAAACTATTGTTTAGATGTCTGACGTCTTACTGATGCCAAAAATGAATGGTTAAAGTGACTGTTCTATCGAATTTCACAAAAAGCCGTTTATCTCTGAATAAATTTTCAGACGCTGAAACCATGCTGTATTCAACTGCTAATGCTTACATAACTACTAACTCTACAAACTAACTCTTTTAGACAGAGAAAGCACACATTCTATTAGTTCTTTTGAGATATTGTGTGTTCACAAAATCCTAACAGAAACGAATCCTCGGCTCTTGAAAGATGAGCCAGAATCCTCAAAAAAACCCTCTGGCAGAAGCTAACTACAGTATTGAAAAACGGCTGGCAGTGAATGTGTTAAGATCTCTCCGTAATATAAAATAAAAACACTACTCAATTGTGAGTTTTCTTCTCGCAATGACTTTTGTTCTCACAATACCGAATGGATGCTGTATGTTACGTTATACTGTACGGTTACTGTATGGTTCTATACGTCACATCTGTGTCTGTCTGTCTGTCTGTCCATCCGTGTGTAGCATGAAATGATGTGTAGCCTAGGCCCCTCCCCCACGGCCTAGGCCCCTCCCCCCTGGCTCCACAAGCAACAGAGACCAGCAGGTTTGATGCCAGTGGTCGAGCGAGGTCGACAGTGAATGGAATATTATTCGTCGCGTGAGCGACGTTAAGACGAGCTTAACCCAAAAATGTGTGTGTTTTTTTTTTAGTTCACATACCTGGGTATTCAGTGCACCTATTTAATAATGTATGCCAAAAAAATCTAATTTCTTTAGTTTTTCACACTTTTGCACATCAAAAGTTCATTTTTCAGGATTTCATTCATAACTGTAATCTACAGTTTGCTGACATCACCTAGTGAAGCCTGAGAAGTGATTAACAGACGGTGGTGAAGCCTGAGAAGTGATTAACTTAATATATGATCCTGGTGAACACAAATTACCACTCCCATAAACTCACTCAAGCCGAGATACGGGCGAGGCCGAGCTATGAGCGAGGCCGCGCAGCGGCCGAAAATACAATTTAGATAAAAGAAAACATGCAAGGGGATTTCAAAAAGCCCTCAAGGGGCTCGACAAGAGGATTTCCCTCAAATAGCCATAAAGTATTTAGAGGTATGTAGAAAAATACATAATTAAAGAACACACACACACGCTCACTCACTCACCCCCCCCCCCCCCTCCACACACACACCCTCCCCCCCAACACCCAGACCACACACACCCAAAGACATGCAAATAAATGCATCCTACAAGGAAACACACACACAACCACCACCCTACATCGCGATACAGAGATTAAAAACAAACAAGAAAAGGAAAGTGCAAAAAAAAAGCTACACAATAAGAAACAAACAAGAAACAAAAGGAGAACACAGAAAGGCAAAGGTTTGTTGGGCTATTTATATCCACCTTATTTTTGAATGCCCCACTGTAAAAAATAATTGTGCGTACAAGGTCCGGTTTAACGTGACTATTGCTGCAGCTTGCCATTTCCTAATGTATTCTACTTGATTTGAAAAGATGGCCACCTACACTCAGTCTCTTGTACCCTGGCTGAATTGAACATAACTTGGTCAATAAGTATATAACATACAAAATAAAACAACCCGTAATATCTTAATTTTATGTAGAATGCAGAGGACATGTAACTGTTTAGGTAAACTTGCATTCCAGGAATATTGTGCTCTTAAGATGACGTTAGTGGCTCGAGTCTGTTTCGTCCTGAAACCCACACGCTTTGCGGTGGTGGTTTTAGCGTAACCTATGTGCGATTCGAGGCGTAAAGTATGTGCGTTTTAGCGTAACTTATGTGGGATTCGAGGCGTAACCTATGTGGGGTTTGGCGTAACCTATGTGCGATTCGAAATAACGTATCCGAGATAGAAAACGTTATGAATATAGCCACGTTATAAACAACAAACTAACGCCGGTGATCCGTATGGAAACATTGTTACTCGAAATGGTTAATATTGGCCACAGCAGGCGATTACCCATGAATGCACTGCGCACTTAAAGGGATATTTATCGACGAGATTTTTGCCAAGCTGGACCTGATTAGTGATTTGCTCCGTTCGCCCAGACGGGTGTCAAGCTGTCAGCAACAAGGCTGGGAGGATCACACCGGAAGAAGCACCCATCAGCAGATCAGGCAAAAATGGCCGCCAAAAATAAGGTGGATAGCAAAGTATTTTTCATAAAAAAATGTAATGACTGAGGAGAAAGTTCAACAAGGAGGGGAGGGAGTGAATTCATTATCTTGGAACCTCTATAGGTGATCTTAAATTGAGACAAAGTGGTAGCGATTGAGGGGGACGCAGCTGAAGTGCTCTTCTTAAAAGTGAAAGGCTTAAATGTTTTTGTTTTCTTTTGGTGTTCTGAAAACTAGGACCACCCCCGTGGGAGTTGGACACCTCTGCTACTGTTTTTTGGCAGAGCGCTCTGGCCATCTCAAGCTGAAAAAAGTTCAACATTTGGAGGAAAAACGCGCTGCTCGTCAATGTCACTCCTCCTACCTCTTCTCCTGCCAGGGGGATCTTCAACCTCCACTGCTGCCAGAATTGGCAATAATCTAGCTGGCTTTCATGTTTACAGTCAACAACATCAAACAGACGAAACTAGCTGGCTACCGTCCGCGTGATCGTTGCGTCCTGAACTGTACTGCACGCGACTGCAGGGGAAAACAAAACAAAGGATACAAAAAACGCTCCGTTTGTGCGCCATGGAAGCGCTCTCGACATGATTTCCAAAGCGTTCGCACACGTTTGGTGTGCACGGCCGCTTATAATCCCAGCACATATCCTCAGCAATGATGACATCACAATTGTTCAAGTCACATCACTGATGACATCAGTTGCTCGAGTGACATCGCTGATGACATCACAATTGCTCAAGTGACATCACTGATGACATCACGTCTGTCACAAATCGTGATGACACCGAGGCCCACTTAACCAATTTTAATCATTCTTGCAGTGGTTCCCAACCACGTGGTCCAAACCCTCTGGGGTCTACTGAGCTGCGTGGAGTGAGTGGCTGCTGTGGGGGATCGTCTTTCACTTGACCTGTCCGTGGTTACTTCCATTTGTTCCTAATAAGGTTTGGTCTTGCAGGGTGTAATAATATCTAAGATATGCGTTGAATGCTGCCTTGTATTACAACATTCTTTGGAGCAGCAACACACCTCAGTCACCTGTCATTTTTACCTGCCCAGCAGCATACCTGTTTACGTGCCCCAGTGTCTCTCTCTCCCTCTGTCTCTCCCTGCTCTCTCTCTCTCCCTGCTCCCTGTTATACGGATGGAGAGACTTAGGTTTCTGAGGACCAATTCACTTAAAAAGTTCTCAACCATTTAGGACCCGTTTCTAGCCTACCTTGATGAGGTTAGGGGTGACGGGTGACTTGCCTGCTTTCTCATGGACTCCTTGTGTGAGGTCCCAGGAACAATATCTTTCACAAGCACATAAGCACCTTATGTGGCTGGTAATCACGTAATATTGAATGTCAATAATGTACTTTTTTTTTTCTTGTGTCTGAGTGTGTTTGTCTTGTTTGTGCATTGTTTTGAAAAATTGAAAATAAAATATTGAAAAAAATCAATGAGGGGAAACAAGGTGGGTAGACTACTCACCTTGGATAGTTTACCCACATCTGTATTTACCACTAAATCCCTGTTTACAATCCACTGTATGAATCAGTATAGGCTACATACAAAATACTTACCAGTTCCTACTACTTAACTGTCAATCAGCACCATGTTGGTGATGTGAGGAGTTTGGGCTGATTGTTGATTGCCTTAACTTTGCTAGAGGGTGGGCCTGTCTGACGTCATTCCGCCTGACAAACACAGGAAGGGAATGTTTGGAATGAGAGACGTGAGAGGAGCCGCAGGGAGAGCCAGCGTATGGGAGAATGCTTTCTCATGTGGCGTCAAGACTGAATGCATTGATGGAGATATATGAATGGACTAATGACGGTAGTGACACCAAACTCCAGTAGATGTTCCATCAGTTTATGTTGGTAGCAGTTCGTCTATGTGGACTATTTTTCTCTGCACGTGGAGTCTCAGCAGAGCCAACAGAGCATTTAAACAGTCTTCCTCTGCACGATGGAGTCACAGCAGAGCCAACAGAGCAATTAAACAGTCTTCCTCTGCACACTGGAGTCTCAGCAGAGCCAACAGAGGTGCTCTGGTGTTTGCCGAGTGGAGGCAAGGCAAGGCAAGTTGATTTGTATAGCACATTTCATACACAGTATTTAAAGTGCTTTACATACATAGTTGCATGGATAAAAAGAAAGTGTGTTTTTACCAGTTTATATTAAATCCTCTCTTTTTCCTAAATCTACTTTGAACTATAAGTCACAGAATACTTTCTCTTGGTTATCTTAACTCAGTTCAAACCTCACTGCTGCAGTCAGATCTCTGCTAAATTGCAGATGTGATTGTTAGCTTGGTTCAAAGCCTTTGCCAGACTCTAAGACATTTGGTTCAATAGAGAGGAGCAGCGTGCACAACTCCAAGTTTGAAGAACCGTTTCGGGTGCCCGGTTGCAGCAATGAACAGGAAAGGGGGGAAAAAAGGCACTCACAAGTCAACTTCTCTTTGTTTAATAGGACAAAGAAACGTACGCGTTTCAGGGTCAGGCTACTAAAGTATAATTCAATTATTCCATCGACTTGGCAAACTAAAACAAGGGCAAATCCGGCCCAGGACCACGTGCGTCATGTGGCAACTGGCAAACGTGGGGGCAGGCTTACTTGGGTTGTGGCTAGATGGGGTACAGCCACGGATGGAGTGACGCAAAATTGTGGCAAATTGTTATTCCATTTAATTTGTGTCAGTTTTTGTATAGTGTCATCATGAAAGCAAATAAAACAGGGTGAGATAAAGGACACATCCTCCCAATATTCGAGTGTAATCATGATAGCCCATATATCTTGCAGCCCTATTATTTGCTATATCAATGTGCTTCAATGTGTTTCTTGTAGGCTAATATAATCTTGCAATGTAAATGAAACAGATTTTTAACAGCATTGATGTCGCTGGATTTTGTAACTGTTTGAAAAAGTACAATGTATGTGCTTAATATTGCTTAATATTAAGATATTAAGCACCTTGAAATGTCCCATTTCGTTTTCAAGAATAATACATCGCAGGCAAGCAATAGGCTCGCTAGACAAACAGAGGGATGCTTTCCCCTTTTAAAATCTGTACAGAGATCAACCATTTCTGAATGTATGTTCTTCACTGAATAAAAAAATAACTGTGATTAAATCCCAAACTAAATCAATGTAGCCTACTCAGCTCAGTCAGAGAGTCTTGAAGGCAAGAGTAAAAGTCTGCCTCATTGACAACCAATCAGAGGTGTGTCCTTCAGGCCAAAATGACGGATTTGCACAGAGGTTGCAATGGAACTGCAAGCGTTCGGTTGTTATATAACGTCTTTGGCTCAATGCGGTGAAACACAACAGAAACTTAACAAAGGAAAGAGAAACGAAAGTCAAGCTATAAAATCGCGTCCAGCCTTTTAAATACTTTTTTCCTGGTTCGGTTGCACACATGCACGTTAAGGTTACAGCATGACTGACGTAAATTAAAGTCCCATTCAGCAGCTTTTCCAAGTTTTGCTATTGGAGAAACTGCGCCCTCTGGGTGCAATAACATCTGTATCGATATCGCCATTCAAAGTAAAAAATACGCACCGCCAGAAAGCTCTATGTACATGTTGACATGTGACATCAGGTACTCACCACGTGATGAAATAATAATCCATAGTTACGTGAAACGTCATTTTCGTTGCCTCCGGGACGGAGTCACAAAAATGCTTAGTCCCAGGAGAGGCCTTTGGAGGGCGGTGTGTGACCAATTAGAGGCGACATTCTCCCTGTTACAAATATCACAGGGGTTGTCTGTGGAATTCGCCTATCTATGTAATTTTACAATCATAAAATGGACGCCACTTACGTTAGGGATGCTGACGGCTAGTTGGTTAAACGTTTAAACGCCCACTCCCTCAGTAGTCGGTGTAGTGCAAAGGAGCGGAAGGGAGACGGCATCTCATAAAACCAGCGCAGTTTGGCAGTATTTTGATCCAGTCAATGAAAATATGGTTGTATGTAGGCTGTGTCAGAACAAACTGGCATATAACGTTAACCACTCGACCGACATTCAGCACAGGCATGTGGATCGCTATGGCATTGCTAACGCGTTAGCCAGAAAAGCTAACCCATTTGCCACACAAGATAACGCAGCTCATATGGCAATGAATGACTGCACAAGATGCTTCCACTCGAGCGGCAGGCAGGGTACAGTGGATGGGAGGGATTGGCCATGATTGCATTGCATTCTAGATTGTGGCTGATAGCCAATGCAGAAAGCAGAGCCCAAAAAAAAGTTCCTCTCTGCTCAAAAACCATCTTGTTACATGAGTATCACCATGTTGTTGAAAGCAATTATACAACTGAAACACCCGAAGAAAACGTGCAGCTTTGACTGTGTGTGTGTCCCCCCCCCCCCCCCCCCCCCCGCCCTTTCTTATTCTTTTTGTTAATCATATGCAGGATCTTATGAAGAGATCAATGGCAGATCCAGGCTTCGTTTCCAAGTTGGCTGGATTTTTTGCCAACTGCACTTACCCTAATGGCACCGATGGGAACATCAGTGGCTCCGGTACTCTGTGTGACGTATGCGACCCTAAGGAGGGCAGCATGCGTTTGGAGGCAGTGTTCATCCCCGTGCTGTACTCTCAGCTCATTGTGGGTCTCCTGGGGAACGGGTTGCTCCTGATGCTCGTGGCTCTGACCCTGAGGGCGACAAGAGCCAGGAGACGAAGGCAGTATAAGCTCTACCTCCTGCAGCTGTGTGTGGCCAACTGCGGGCTGCTGATCACACTGCCCTTCTGGGCTGCACAGGCTGCTCAAGATGAGGGCTGGAGCTTCGGGATACTCCTCTGCAAGATCATTGGAGCCATGTTCACGGTGAGCGGAAAGAAGCACTAACACTGACTGAAGGCTTGTTGAACTTTTGACGTTATCTTCTACAATGCTTTGGATAATATGGTTACAATTGCATTTCACCTCTCTCTGATGCTGATGTCTTTGTGCCCCCAGTTCAACTTCTACTGTGGGATCTTCATGCCGGCCTGCATGAGTTTGCATCGCTTTTGGAGTCTTGTCTTTATTTTTTCCAATGAACGCTGCTTCTTCCCCATCAGCTGCCTGTTGGCCTGGCTCTTCTCCCTGCTCCTCACCATCCCTGACTGGGTCTTCCGGGAGGCTGTGAGGGATGACAGACGAGGCAAAACAGAGTGCGTTCATAACTACCTGCATTCCACTCAGTCAGTATCTGACTGGCAGCTGCCTGAGTCACGCCTGCTCTACCACATAGTAGGGTTCCTGCTGCCTTCAGCCATCCAGATCCTCTGCGACTGCTACCTGCTGCGACGGCTGTGCCTACACCCTGACAGGCAACTGAGGGGCGTCGGATTCGTCCTGCTCCAGATGGTGTTCTTCCTTCTCTGCTGGACACCGTACAACGTCACCCTCATGTTGGACACACGTCACTCCAACAGCAGCAGTCACGACTGTGAGGTCAGAACACGTCTGGACAGAGACTTGATGGTCACCTCCTCTCTGAGTTACCTCCACTACAGCCTCAGTCCCCTGCTTTATATCTCTATTGAAAACAAGCTCCGGCATGAGTTCATGTTCATGTGCAAGGGCTCCAGGCATACTAGAGTAACCACTACAGCGAAGATGGGTGGCTCCAGGCTCCAGGCCACTAGAGTAATCAGTTTGCCGGCGGTAAGCTACACTGGGCCCAGGCTCCGGGATGACTTCCTGTCCATGTTTAGGTGCATGGCGAGGACGGAATCCAGCCCTAGAGTAATCAGATTACAGCCTAGGGGAAGCTACACTTGGCCGGCATCTGCAGAGACCTCCAGCTCCATTGGTGATGCGTTGATGATGTAATAAGAGAAAGACAGATCGACGAGCAGTCACAATCTGACCAACTCTTTTAGAGCAAACTGCCAAAACACAGACACATCAACCCCACTACATGAGCGATGTTTAAACAGCTGCATGCACTCCCTGGGAGTTGGACCCACCCAGCCTGCTCAGCCAGAGTGACATCACATCATTAGGTACAAATTATTAAAAGATGTTAGTTCAAGAAAGGGCCCAGGTGTAGCCTGAAAAGGTAAGTTTTTAGTCCCCGCTGAAATTGTAAATAAAAGACTGGAATAAATTCTGCAAATGTATTTGACAACCCAAATAAAATCGGGTTTGAGGTCACCTGTATTGGCTAATTGATTGCTATTTAAGAAGTGGCTGATTCTGGTTTTGCCCCGTCAGGGCAGCCAATCAGGCTACGTTGTGCTGCTCAGCAGCTTTGGAGCACAGAGAGTGAATAAAGTGTACGACAGGTGCGTCGGAGGAGAATGCAACCAGTAGAATAAAGAAGCTCCCGCACACTGTCTTTTTGACACACACACACACACACACACACACACACACACACATCTGACTCAGGTGAGGTCATTCGTTTCGGCATGTGTGGAGGTAGAGCGGTTCGTCCACTGATCGCTTTGGATAAAAGAGGTCGGTGGTTCGATCCCCGCCTCCTGCAGTCTGATGTTGAAGTGTCCTTGGTGGGCAAGATACTGAACCCCAAATTGCTCCTGATGGCTGTGCCAGCACCCTGCGTGGTAGCTTGTCACCATCGCTGTGTGAATAGGTGTGAATGTGTGTGTGTGTGTGTGTGTGTGTCTGTGTGTGTGTGTGTGTGTGTGTGTGTGTGTGTGTGTGTGTGTGCACACACGCGCGCGCACATAATATATGTGTCAATGGTGAACTTTAAAAAATGCCACAGGTACACTGTTCTGTTGAAGAACTTCAAAAGCCCTTATTAGTCCATGGCTATAGAAAAGCTAAAAACTGCAATAGCAACAGCCACAAGGCTTTTGAACTTCAATGGAACAGTGTGCCTGGGACATATTTAAAGTTTGTCATTGACACTTTTTATTATTCATCTTTTTCTATTTACTAAAGGAGACATTTTCCTCTGTAGTATTTGATCCAGCCCAGCCCACTCCTACCTGTTTCCTGTCTACACTGATTAACCTATAGACCCACGCAGCACTCCTATATCCTGACTCGTATACATTATATATTGCACAGTTATTTACTGTTCAATGTAACCAAGACTGTTATTAACAGTTATTACACAGTACATGTATTTCAAATTGTGTGTGTGTGTGTGTGTGTGTGTGTGGGGTGTGCACAGCACATTACAGTATTTCTCAGTGAACGTGAAATTAGCTAGTATTCTCTAAACCTACGAACACTTAACACGTTAAGTGCCATAGCCGAGATAATTCGTCTTACATAATCCAACGCTTGAGTGCCAGAGCCGAGTTTACTCGTCTTACATAAACATTTATTTTTTTTGACGGTGGGACATCAATCAACAACTTTTACATCTTCGAGATCACTATTGGAGCAAGAGAATGTGTATAATCTATTTTACCGACCCACTAAGTGTTGACAGTGCTCCCCCAGACGACCGAAATCAAAGAAAAAACTGCCACGGGAGCAAGCCGTTCAAGGAAATGGCGAGGCGATTTTACAGTAATCCATTCAAGACTTGTCTTGCCTGAGAGCGGCCGCGCACCGGCAGCAGCACACAGAGAGCGGAGAGCGATTTGCAAAATAGATTATAGGTGAAACACACTTTGAAACACCTCAGAAAGGCCAGAATCAACATCTGCCCATCGCCCACGCATTCCCCGGCCCATCTTGACTCGCACAAGGAGCGTCCGCACGCAGGCAAGCAGGCAGGCAGGCACGCAGGCAGGCAGGCAGGCAGCAGCAACGCGCTTCTGACACGCCCGCTGTACAGCCAGGAGGAAGGAGGAGAAGACACACGGAGGGAGGAGTTTGAATGAGAGGGGTGTTTCCTGTTGTTATGGAGGAAATTACTGTTCAAAACTATTGTTTAGAATGTCTGACGGTCTTACTGATGCCAAAAATGAATGGTTAAAGTGACTGTTTCACAAAAAGCCATTTATCTCTGAATAAATTTCCAGACGCTGAAACCATGCTGTACTCAACGGCTAATATCTACATAACTACTAACTCTGCAAACTAACTCTTTTAGACAGAGAAAGCACACATTCTATTAGTTATTTTTAGATGATTGGTGTTCATGAATTCTTAACAGAAAATAATCCTCGGCTGTTGTAAAATGAGCCAGAATCGTCAAAAACACCCCTGGCACAACTTACCCACAGGATTGAAAACATGGCTGGCACTCAATGTGTTAACACATTCACTGCCAGACTTTTTTTTTTTTACTGTAGGTAGGTTCTGCCAGAGGTTTTTTTTGAGGATTCTGGCTCATCTTTCAAGACCCGAGGATTCTTTTCTGCTAAGATTTTGTGAACACACAATATCTCAAAAGAACTAATAGAATGTGTGCTTTCTCTGTCTAAAAGAGTTAGTTTGTAGAGTTAGTAGTTATGTAAGCATTAGCAGTTGAATACAGCATGGTTTCAGCGTCAGAAAAATTATTCAGAGATAAACGGCTTTTTGTGAAATTCGATAGAACAGTCACTTTAACCATTCATTTTTGGCATCAGTAAGACGTCAGACATCTAAACAATAGTTTTGAACAGTAATTTCCTCCATAACAGCAGGAAACCCCCCTCTGCTTCCAACTCCTCCCTCCGTGTGTGTTCTCCTCCTGCCTCCCTGGCTCTGCAGCGGGCGTGTCACAACAAAGTTGCTGCTGCTGCTGTGCCTGTTTGCGCGGCCGCTCTTTGAGGAAGTCTGGGTGGACTCGCTCGTTTCGTGGAGTTTTGGTTGAGAGCTTTGATGAAGCTTTTGCGATTCTGGTCATATTTATGCTGCGTGTTTCAAAGTGTGCATCCAATCTATTCTTGGAACCCCCC
>NC_139630.1:29853185-29873185 GCF_964638095.1 Poromitra crassiceps
CTTGACTCGGATGACCCAAGAGTAAAGAGAGAGGGTTCAAATCCAAAGCCACACAAAACTTTGGGTTCATTTTGTGTCTTCTGTTAGGAGAAATTAGCAAACGGTGCAGAAATTTTAACTCCAGCAGTCTAGCAGGGTTAGGCTACGTACTGATATCTAAACCATTCATCCTCATCAACATTGAAACCAAGTTCATTTTTCCATGGCTGTTCGATATCTTTAACATTTAACATTATAGAAATGGGTTATAGATGTTTTAGTTGGATGTAGGAGAAGTAACCGCTCCACCTCTGATGCAGTAGCATTGGTATATTGAACATAGTTTTTTGGGTTATTATGAAATCTCGAACCTTGAGGTACCTGAAAAGCTGATGTACTGTATGTGGCGGTTGTATTTTTCTTGGAGTTGTTCAAAAGGCAATAAGGACGTATCCATCAGACATTGGGCCCTATCATCGCAAAAGCGGTAATTTTGCGTGCAATGACTTTGCGCTAAGAGCTTTGAAAAGCACCTCTTAAGTGCAAAAATACCCCGCTGTGCTCCGAAGTGCACCATAATCTCTGCGCTGCAGAGGAATTCCTTTTGGATAAGTCATTACGCACAAACATGCAACACCAGGACATCAAATTCGGCTGCTAAAATTGGGTAACAGCAGATTATTCAGTGAGGCAATCAACCATAATTCACTGAGAAACTTCTATCACATCACAAAGAGGGGTAAATGCCAAATTAATTGAGGAAACTTGGACATTGTAGCCTACTTGCAATGCACCTTCACCTATCCCATAACCTGGAGGGTCGTTGGGGCACCAGACGATCTGTCGACAAGCTCTCTCCATCTCTCTCTGTCCTCGGCACGGCAGCTCTCACTGTTTCGCTGAGTTTTAACTGAGTCCACTCTAAATCCTCCCATCTTTTCTTTTGTACCCCCCCCCCCCACACACACACACACACACGTTATTTCCAGTCAACAAAAGATGCCGAATTGCATCAAATCATAGATGTTTTTAACGGGTATAAGATGTGATGATGTTGTGAGATAGGGATAATATATACAGTCAATGGAGATAGGCCTATCCAAATTACGCATGGGGAGAATTACAGCGTATATTGCATGGCTCCTGCAAACTGTATTACAGGGACTGTGAGACGGAATCTGATTGGTTTGATTGATGTAATGCCCAGGCATTGCCAGGGAACACCTGTGAATAATTCTGCTGGTTAACAACCCCAAATACCATTTGCGCCGTGCATAAATGACTTGGCACGCCTCCAATTTGCGCTTGCACCCATTGTTGGGCTGAGTTACTTATCCCCGCCGAGAATTGCATCCCCACCATATTTCCGGGTTGTTTTAACTTTAAAAACAGGGAGGTGACGTCTACCTAGATAATTATATCATTTTTAACAGTTACGTTTCTGTATAAATCATTACATACGTGAGGTGGGGATGCGTTTGGCGGCGGCCGGGCTGGGGTGCAAAACTCGGCATAACACCTGGACACTTGTAGGCTACATGGCGGACTGCTATCGTCCCGGCAGGGACGAGAGCATAAGGCAGGCGTTAAGGCATGCAAACAGGTGCGCAAGCGCAAAAAGCGGATAGCGCCTGTACCAAGATAGGGTCCATTGTCCATTGTCAAATTTTGTAAAAAAAATATTTAATACTTTTGAGAGATGAGAACCTGTATGAAATCATTGTTTTGGTAGTGTTTAATGTTACTGTGAAAAATATATTAAGTGCTCGTGAAAAATAAAAGCCCTTCTTTTAAAAGACAGAACTGAGGAATAAAATATATTTAGGCCTAATGCTACTGAGAGATGGAAAGTACTGATATTAATTGAACGGGTGTTTACATGGTGTACATTGTGTTGTTGTGCAGATGCCCCTCACAGCTCCATCTACACCAAAGATGATGTGGAGCTCGGAGTGGAGAACCACCTCATCTGCCATGTGAGCGGGTTCTTCCCCGCTCCCGTCAAGGTCTACTGGACCAGGAACGACCAGAACGTGACTGAAGGAACCAGCCGCAACACCCCTTTCCCAAACAAAGACTTCACCTTCAACCAGGTCTCCAGGCTGAGGTTCATCCCACAGCTTGGAGACACCTACAGCTGTACTGTGGAGCACCAAGCCTTGAGCCGGCCGCGGACCCGATTCTGGGGTGACGCACCTTTATCTGTTAGCTAACACCAATCAGAACTACAGTGAGCTAACACCAACCAGCACTAGAGTTAGCTAACACCAACCAGAACTACAGTGAGCTAACACCAATCAGAACTACAGTTAGCTAACACCAACCAGCACTAGAGTTAGCTAACACCAACCAGAACTACAGTTAGCTAACACCAACCAGAACTACAGTTAGCTAACACCAACCAGCACTAGAGTTAGCTAACACCAACCAGAACTACAGTTAGCTAACACCAACCAGAACTACAGTGAGCTAACACCAACCAGAACTACAGTTAGCTAACACCAACCAGAACTACAGTGAGCTAGCACCAACCAGAACTACAGTTAGCTAACACCAACCAGAACTACAGTTAGCTAACACCAACCAGAACTACAGTGAGCTAGCACCAACCACAACTACAGTTAGCTAACACCAACCAGAACTACAGTTAGCTAACACCAACCAGAACTACAGTGAGCTAGCACCAACCACAACTACAGTTAGCTAACACCAACCAGAACTACAGTTAGCTAACACCAACCAGAACTACAGTGAGCTAGCACCAACCAGAACTACAGTTAGCTAACACCAACCAGAACTACAGTTAGCTAACACCAACCAGAACTACAGTGAGCTAGCACCAACCAGAACTACAGTTAGCTAACACCAACCAAAACTACACTTAGCTAACACCAACCAGCACTAGAGTTAGCTAACACCAACCAAAACTACAGTTAGCTAACACCAACAAAAACTACAGTTCGGTGACACCAAACCAAAATGGCAGTTAGCTAACACCAACAAAAACTACAGTTACCTAGCACCAACAAAAAATACTGTTAGCTAACACCAACCAAAACTACAATTAGCTAACACCAACCAAAAGTGGCGTACAGCTAACCAGCCAAACAAAACTTTGTGTTCCTGTGGGGGTCATCCCTATGTTCCCTGGGTCCTATGTTCCCCGGGTCCTATGTTCCCCGCTTTTCCCAAATAGGGTCCTATGTTCCCCGCTATGTTCCCTGGGAGAGGTTAGGTTTTGGGTTAGGGTCTGGGGGAGGTTAGGTTTAGGCGTGGGGGGTGGGAGAGGTTATGTTTTGGGTTAGGGTCTGGGGGAGGTTAGGTTTAGGGTTAGTGAAAAACGGGAAATATAGAACCCGGGGAACATAGAACCCGGGGAACATAGACATGATCCCTTCCTGTGTGTGTGTTGATGCGTTTGGTTCCTCCTCAGATGTGGAGCAGGAGCTGCCAGGGATCGGACCTGCAGTGTTTTGTGGAGTGGGTCTGACCGTGGCTGTGCTGGGCGTGGCCACAGGAACCTTCTTCCTCATCAAAGGAAATGAATGCAACTGATCAGTTATGATGATGTGAGGCGGGCTGAAGGAGCTGCGGTGGTTAATAGACTGCTTTCTGTCCTACTGCTTTAAACTGCTTCTCTCTGCTGTGTGGATCTGTAAATAAATTAAACCTTCTATCTGTATATTCTTTTAAGTAATGAATATTTACATTGTCACTATTTAACATTACAATATTAAAGCTTTCTAGAGTTAGTGAACAGTCAATCAATGCATTTATTATGCATATTTTTGTTAGGCCTATACTGTATAGGCGTGGTCACGGCTGCCTGAATGATGCTCAGATTATGGAAAAGTAGGCCTACAGCCTTTCCAAATAAAAAAAAGCATAGAATTCATGTTAGAAATAATATCATGAACACGTCTAGCTAGAGGGCATGGGACCGCCTTTTTGCTCATGGCATGGATGGGACACTGTGATGTGGTTACTGTACTGCTATAGGCTAATTGCTTCTTTTTCGCTTCTTTTTTTAAATATATATTATTATCCCAAATATGTTCATATATCATAGGCCTTGGAGTGTGTTAAATAAAGGACAAAATAACAACTACAGCTGCATGCATGGGAGTGAAGGATGTGACTTGTTTGGTTCTGCAATAATAAACAGATGTATGGTGAGAAAATGTCCATATTATAATTTAGAGTAACAGACATGTTGTGATGCTGTGTGTGTAAGTGAATGAAGGGGCTTAACATGTAACAGACATGACGACGATGACGACGACAACAACAACAACAACAATAATAGTGGTCAGTTGAGATATGATAGGTGTTAATAGAGAAGACTGATGCTATAAACTGTTATTGATGAATTAAGTAATAATATGAACTAGCTAGTTGTAGTAGACTAAATCATGCATAGGGAGTATACGTGCACAAGTTCTGACTGTCACTGCATTTCATGGCTTCAGTTTGGGGGGTGTTCATATAATTTGTGTTGTGAATTTAAAATTGTGTGCTTTGTGAATTTAACGTTGTGAGCTTTGTGTAATTAACAGTGTGTGCTTTTGCATTTTTTACAAGGTTTTTTACATCTGCATGTTTGTAGTTTCTACTTTACTTTACTTTACTTTATTGTTTATTTGGACAGGACAATGCACATTAAGAGACAGTTATACACGTACAGAATCATCCATATGGGACAACGGTAAAAGTGCCGGGGTTAGCCGAAGCTAATTTTCACCCACAGTCCTCGGGACATAAACAACTAAAAACTACAAGATAAATACAGAAAACAGGAATAAAAAAAGCAATATAATAAAAATGCACAAGGGATAAAAATACATACACAAGGGATAACAATACATACACGGAACAAAAGCAATACACACAAACAGATAAGATAATAAAATGATAAAATGCTAATGTGCCTTTTTAAATATTGTACGCTGGTGTACAGATGCTTGGGCGTGCAGTTTGGGCTGATGTGTCACAAAGTTAATCCCTTCAAATGGCTGTTTTTAAAATGATGTTGTGGCAACCATGTGGTTTTTAAGATGAGGAAATAAATGATGCCAGCGTCTTGCTGGGTCAACTTGACACTCCGTTCCTGTCGTCTCTTCAATGTAGAATTTTCTGTATGTGCATGTATGTCTGCTCCTTGACTGTGTCAGAGTGGAGTACTGCAGCCAATCTTGGAACCAAGGTTACTATAGTTAAAACTAGGTGTGGAGGATTTTTTTTCACTGAAATAAAATAGACTTCCAGGAAATTCTGATGATGAGATGTTTGCACTAATAAAAGCTGCAAATCTATCAGTGTGCTCCAGTCCCTCCTTTGTTTCCTGGAAGTTTGCTGTCCTCAAACTGAGAAGCACCTGGTTCAGCTGCATTTTGCTGGATGATGCATGGAGAACCCTTTTTCTTCTCAAGTAAAACTAATTGAAATGATATTAAGGGAGTATATATGACAAATGTTTATTAAAAAAAAGCAAATAATTGATTTTTCAAGTCTATTGGTCTTTTTTTCAATTTTGATGTCCCTCCAACTAAAGAGCACCTTCAAGGTCTACTCCACACTCCTGATATCCACCTGAGCACTTCTGTTTGCTGCTTGTTCTTCAAGCCTGCAGACAAAACTTTGATGACTTGGACTGGGACTCGGGCAATGGGGACTTGACTCGGACTGTTCTTTGGCGACTCGGACTCAGAACACTGAGGACTTGACTCGGACTCGAGACATATAGTGACTTGACTACAACCCTGTCTGGTACACTGTCGCATGCGTCCAGTTTAAACCAACAATTCACAACGAGACAAAAATCTTGCAGGGAAAATTGCAGCGGTGTAAACTGGCCCGTGTCATCTTGACTCCAGCTGGCTGATGGCGTCGCCAGAAATTCAGCTTATCAAGTTGCAGCGGCTGGTTACAAGTAGTTGCAAGTAGTTTCAGCCAGTCTGGTCGTGAATCTTTGGTGTGAACTGGGCTTTAAGCCTTGAATATACAGTACTCCAGAGAGAACACAAACACGCACGGACAGCAGCTGCAGACACCATGGATGTGTAGTAGTAGCCTAGTGGAGGGAACGAGCGAGCGGGAGAGAGAGAGAGCTAAGTCAGTTTAGGTTGGATTTGACAGACACTCGATGTCTGTCGAATATCCAACCTAAAAGTAACTTCTCCGTGGTGGAAAAACGCCTCTCTTCAAATTCGGGTCAGCAACCCACTTTGGGTCGCGACCCATAGTTTGGGAAATGCCGCTTTAATGCTCTCTGGCTCTGCCACCACCAGCCTTTAGGCTGGACTGTCTGCCTGGCAACAGGTGATGCTAGTCATGTGACCAGTGTGTAGCTCCTACATTGGTTTTTCTAGCAGGACTCAGTTGGAGTCTGTCAGAGTTTAGTGAACTCATCAGAGGAACATGGCTTCATCTGTTCTGCTCTTCTCCCTCCTCTTCATCAGTCTGTATGGAGCAGGTAGGATCAATACATCATCAATACCTGGAGCTGATCAGTAACTAGCTCATAATACTCTTCCGTTTGAATGTTCATATTATATTATATCTGTGAAAGATTGGTTTTACTTTTGTCTTTGATCTCTAGATGGATTTATGGAATGTGCAGTGGCGCGTTGTGTGTTCAACTCCACTGAGCTGAAGGACATAGAGTACATTTTCTCTTCATATTACAACAAGGTGGAGTTGTTCAGGTACAGCAGCACTGTGGGGAAATATGTTGGCTATGGTGAAGTGTTCATGAAGCAAGCAGACTACTGGAACAAGGATCCTGCACTGCTGAGGACGATGAAGGTTCAAAAGGAGGCATACTGCAAACCCAACAACTGGTACCCGAATATTCTGACTAAGACAGGTGAGCTGCTGCTCCTACATCCAACATCATCAAATACACCTCGATAATAAATGGTAAATGGTAAATGGCCTGCATTTATATAGCGCTTTACAATCAGTAGGTAGTCTACATTCACCCATTCATACGCCGATGGCGGCAGGCTGCCACGCAGGGTGCGGGAGCAAGGAGGGTTGGGTGTCTTGCCCAAGGACACAACGACGGCAGCTGGGAGGAGGCGGGGATCGAGCCGCCAACCCTTGCGTCATTGGCCGACCCGCTCTACCTCCTGAGCTAAAGCCGCCCCACTAATAATACACACATCACTGATTAAAGTAATACTATGGAGTCTGTATCTCTGTTTAAAATAATTTAATTTGAAAGATCAATTCAAACCTTACAAACCTTGTCAGCGTTTAGTGTTTCTACTGTTTCAATTTGAGTTGAAGTTTATTTTCATATCGAGTCTATTATGAAGTAGCCTACTTCTGTGTGTATGTCTGCTCTCAACCTCTTGTGACATCTATATTTGTTTTCTTACATCACAGTATGCTAAACTTATTATATATTTATCAGTTTATAGTTTCTCTATGGATCAGTCATTATCATTAAATATAAAAAAAAGTATTATTCACCATATTGAAGTATTTTAATATCTCTCTCTATGCATCTATGGAAATAATATTACTTCACTTTAAAGAACTATAAATCCTGAACTAGACTGAGCTCCGTGACACCGTCTGGTGGCAAAACACTGATGCCGTTTTGTCATTTCGCACTGCCTCTGTCCTCTTGTCTGCTCACACACACACACACACACACACACGCACACACGCACGCACGCACGCACACACACACACACACTGAACCAGGTGAAGATAATGTCTTACTTTTTTATATAGCTGTTTGTTTGGGATGAGAGTGAGAATTCCCATGCAGTGAACTGCAGAAACATTCGACAATGGGACCCTATGGAGCATGAGCTTGAGTGTCTGACTCTAGCCGGCTGACCCTGTTTTCTACAGTGGCAGTAATCTCTCTGGTGCTCCCAGCTAAAAGCCTTTCAGCTTCCAGCCAGCTGCTACCAAAAAAGTGAACTTTGTTACAGAAGAGACATTTATTTAGATAAAGTAATTATATCTATGTTTATTAAGGTTTATTTATTAAGGTTGAATTGGTTTAAGTTACTAGGCATCTCGCCTGCTATGCGCGCTCAACTCCTAAGCTCGCCCGCCCTGCAGCTCGCATACGCAGCTCGGCTGTTGCGTGGCCTCGCCTGCCCCCTCTCTCTCTCTCCCTCAGTCTCCCGCTCTCTCTCCTCTCTCTCTCTCTCCTCTCTCTCCCTCTCCCTCAGTCTCTCTCACTCTCCCTCAGTCTCTCTCCTTCGACATCATCAGTGATGTCCATGACATCATCACTGATGAGATAACTGATGACATAATTGATGACATCATCAGTGATGTTACAATGACATCACTGATGATGTCATCAGTGGGACATGGGACAGACAGAGAAACAGACAAACAGAGCCCTAGCTCCCATTTATATACTGATGATGATGATGATGATGATGATGATGATGATGATGATGTTAGCTTGAAGTCTATTAAGTTAACTTTCTGTTTTATCTTTGTTTAATTTGCCAAGGATCTTGGCTGGCAGCTGAATGGCCCAGGTCCAATTGAAGTGGAGGGGGGGGGGGGACATGTAAAATGACAATAATATCATGATCACAATTATTTCTGGGAAAATATATGGACCAACAAACAGTAGTTATCATGACAAGTCTAAGTACTGCAGTTATACGCACCGGAACTGCGGCTCCTGCATGACATCACTGGCTTGCTGGGGAAGAGAAGCAGGGTTGACTCTGCTTAGTCCTTGGATGGGAGACCATCTGGTGCTGGAAGTGGTGTTGGTGGACCAGTAGGAGGTGCTCTTCCCTCTTGTGAATAATCTCCCCAATGCCCCAGGGCAGAGGCAGGGCCTCTCTCCTGTGAGTGAGCACCGTTCTTCGGATGAGATGTTAAACCAAGGTCTTGACTCTCTTTAAAGATCCCGTCGGCACTCTTCGCAACCCTGGTGCCTTTACTAACTACTACTACTAATAATAATAATAATAACATTGTGTCCTACAGTTACACCCTCTGTCAGGCTGAGGTCAATGACGCCCGATGGTGGGAGGCACACGGCCATGCTGGTGTGCAGCGCCTACGACTTCTACCCCAAACTGATCCATGTGAGCTGGCTGAGAGACGGAAAGCACGTCACCTCTGATGTCACTTCCACTGACGAGATGGCGGACGGAGACTGGTACTACCAGATCCACGCCCACCTGGAGTACACCCCCAGGTGAGTCCAGATCCACTCGTATCTGGAGTACACCACCAGGTGAGTCCAGATCCACGCCCACCTGGAGTACACCCCCAGGTGAGTCCAGATCCACTCGTACCTGGAGTACACCCTCAGGTGAGTCCAGATCCACGCCCACCTGGAGGACACACCCAGGTGAGTCCAGATCCACGCCCACATGGAGTAGACCCTCAGGTGAGTCTAGTGTCACTGTTCCTACTTATACCTACCACAATGAATGCACTGTAATTCATATATAACCTACATAATGGTGAGCCAGGAGGATGTGATCATGTGACCTACATATGCGCTACAGGCTGTTGCTGTCAATACAACATAATTGTAGACATTCATTTTATTCTCTACCGTTTGTAGTTTGTAAATGCACAATCTCGGAACCCAAGAGTAAAAAAAAAAAAAATTGTTTTCCCTCTAACCTCTGGGAGCAGGCTCGTTTGAATACCTGAATAACCAGAACTCAAGGGTCTCCGCTCCCTGCAAGCTCTGCCATTGGCTCCGACAGACCGGCTCTGACCATTTATGGATTTCCTTTCCACTCAATCTCAAATAATGCCTCCGCCGCTGTAAAACAACAACGCTAGCTCGTTGCTACATGCTGAAAATAACAAGTTTAACTAGACACCATCCGCTCCATTTTGATTGGATAAAGCAGCATGTGAGCCTGCCCCCTATGAGCTCTGTTTTTTGGCTTTTCACTGAGCTTGCCGACAGATTTTCGATGCAAGTAGAAAGTCTGTCTCGAGAGATTAGTCAATGCAGATTTGATAAATCTTTGCAATATTAACAAGCTACGAAGTTGCTAAACCTGAAGTAGGCTACTTGTAGGAGGACAACAGGACAAACGTTTTGCCTGATTGTCCAATTTTTAGGACACACTCCATTGACTAAACAGGAGAAACTGATCAATATTGTTGAGGGACGATGATGTCATCTGATTTCAGATGATGAGGATGAAATGGTTACAGCCAGGTTACAGTAGAGGATGCTGCTGAGAGTTCAGAGGAGGCAGCATCAGCTGAAGACAATCAAGAGGGCAACCATCACAAATGATGCCCGAGGGGTGGAGCCTTTTGGGGGCGAAGTGTCTTGAGGACTATGGGTGAATTGTTTAGAGGACGAGGCCTCCTGGAGGTCTTTTCACGTTAAGATTGTCCTAATGTCTTTAAGTGAGGACATCATTTTGTGAGAAACCTACTTACTTTGTTTTCTTTTTTGTAATACAGTACTTAGTAAGTCCAAGTAATCCCAAATAGCAAAGAGAAACCAAAAATGCAAATGAAGGCTTGGGTCTCAGGAGGCTAAGCTTTTTCTTGGGATTCTTTTTTGGGCATTCTTGCCTTTATTAAACAGCACAGTAGGCAGACAGGAAAGGTGATGAGAGAGAGAGGGGATGACATGTGGCAAAGGACCTCCAGCCACCAGGACACACATTAAGATAGGCATTGACATGTGTTTTGATAACATTTCTATCAAGAAATGTGCACTTTATTTTTATCATCTTCATTCAGTGAATGGCTATTCCACTATAATGTTCAGGGGGCCACATTGTCAGAAAGCTAAGTTCCCGGCACACGGAAGAGGAAGTCTTGCCACGGACATCTACTATACAGCAGAAAACCCAAAATATCGTCCGTCTGTCTCAGAGTCATATTAGTCTTCAGACTGATAGACTTTGGGTGCCCAGATTGTCTTAATCATACCTTCATGGTCCATGGAGTTTTTAGTACATCTATTTTCTATTCAGAAAAACACAAATGAAAAACTGAAATAGAAGGCTCATTCTGTTTTGCTGGTCAGAAGGACTTGATTTTCCATTTATCATTTTGTAAAACAGAAAATGAAGTAGTAAAGTTGGCAACTGTAGCCTCTGGCATCAGAGCAGAGAGAGGGGGAGGGAGAAAGGAGGGAGAGAGAGAGAGAGAGAGGGGGCAGGGAAAGTCAGAGAGAGAGGGGTGAGTGAGAGACAGAGAGAGAGGGGGGGAGAGACAGAGAGAGAGGGGGAGGGAGAAAGGAGTGAGAGACAGAGAGAGAGCGGGGGGAGAGACAGAGAGTGAAGGGGAGGGAGAAAGGAGGGAGAGACAGAGAGAGATGGGGGGAGGCAGAGTCAGAGAGAGAGGGGGGAGGGAGAGAGGAGGAGGGAGAGACAGAGAGAGAGAGCTGCTTGGAAGTTGGAAAAACGTTGAGGCACGCTGAGTGGACATTAAACACAAGTGCGTGGACGGTTGCGCTAAACAGGTGCGCATGGGTTGCCAAGCAACCAAAGACAACAACTTTACATGTTTGTCCCTAGATCCATGTATGAAACTATAATATCTGTTATACTTAAACCAAGTCAATCTGCAGAATCCCCTTCAGATTATATATTTATAAGCTTAATTATTTGTGATAATACAATTATAACTAAACTTACAGTATAACTTCACATGTTTGTTAGTAATTATCTGAAATACAGTAATTTATTACCATCACAGTAAAACTGCCATATGTAGTCGCTTAACTTGCATGTGGAGCACAAAGATCTCGCTTGGATACATCCCTCTGTTTCACTTTCAGGCTGTGACATGCTTTCAGCACCAGTGACAGAGCTGAGAGACAGAGAGAGAGACAGAAAGAGACAGAGACAGAGACAGGCAGAGAGAGGCAGAGATAGAGAGACAGAGTGACACCAGTGACAGAGCTGAGAGACAGAGAGAGAGACAGAGACAGAAAGAGAGAGAGAGCGAGAGACAGACAGAGAGAGAGAGGCAGAGACAGAAAGAGACAGAGACACAAACACAGAGACAGAGACAGGCAGAGAGGGACAGACAGCAAGCGAGCCAGCTGATTCACATGCAGCACTTGACCCAAGCCAAGCAGGATTATTATTATTATTATTATTTTAGTCAACAGAACTGAGTGGTGGGCCAGTGAGACTTGATTGGTGGGCCAGTGAGACTTGATTGGTGGGCCAGAGTTGTCCCGCGGGCCACCAGTTGAATAGGCCTGGTATTCATCATTCAGGCTTTCTATTTGTATGCCGGTTGTTATGGACACACTGCTAGCTGAAACCATTGTAACCCTGCTGCAGCACATATATACTGTAGGTCACATGTCCTTACTCACGAGTACATGGGTTCAATTAATTATAGTCCACTTTTCATAAGTAAAATGTGGCAATAAACCAACGTGTGTGTGTGTGTGTGTGTGTGTGTGTGTGTGTGTGTGTGTGTGTGTGTGTGTGTGTGTGTGTGTGTGTGTGCGTGCACGCCTGTGTGTGTTGCAGGTCCGGAGAGATGATCTCCTGTGTCGTGGAGCACCCCGGCCTGCAGGAGCCTATTGTCCTGGACTGGGGTAACTGACTGTCTGTCTGTCTGTCTGCCTGCCTGCCTGTCTGTCTGTCTGTCTGTCTGTCTGTCTGTCTGTCTGTCTGTCTGTCTGTCTGTCTGTCTGTCTGTCTGCCTGTCTGCCTGCCTGTCTGTCTGTCTGTCTGCCTGCCTGTCTGTCTGCCTGCCTGTGTTTTTTTTTTTTTTTTTTTTTTGCACTCATATGCCTTGCTATATTTGTACTATGTCGTAAACGGAGTCCACAGCACAAGAATTTCACACGTGATACTTGTACCATGGAGTGACAATAATAAATCTTGAATCTTGAATCTTGCCTGCCTGCATGCCTGTCTGTCTGTCTGTCTGTCTGCCTGCCTGTCTGTCTGTCTGTATGTCTACCTGTGTCTCTCTACGTGTCTGTCTGTCTACCTGTCTGTCTGTCTGTCTGTCTATCTGTTGACCTGTCTCTCTCTCTCTCTCTCTCTCTCTCTCTCTCTGTCTCTCTCTCAACAGATCCGTCGATGCCTGAGAATGAGAGGAACAAGCTGGCCATTGGAGCCTCAGGACTGGCTCTGGGTCTGATCTTACCTCTGGCTGGATTCATCTACTACAAGAGGAAGGCGCAAGGTCACTTACATCATTATATTGCATCAATTCATGCTTTTTAAGCAGTGCAGCCACTTTGTGTGTGTGTGTGTGTGTGTGTGTGTGTGTGTGTGTGTGTGTGTGTGTGTGTGTGTGTGTGTGTGTGTGTGTGTGTGTGTGTGTGTGTGTGAGAGAGAGAGAGAGGGGTGTGTGTTTGTGTTCATACCTATTGGCTAAAAGGGGGGCGATAAGGGGAGAACATTTCTAAATACAGGATGGCAGAGGCAGAGGGCTGAAATTTGGCATGGATGTCAAATGTGTGAAGGTGTGTGTTGTGTTCATGCCGGGGAAGGGGGGGGGGGGGGGTCAAAATGCAGAGTAGCAGAGGCAGTGTGGGGTGAGTTGCCCCTAGCATCCTGCATTTTGGAAATTTGCATTTTTTTTTATATTAATTAATTAATTTATTTTTCCAGGGTCCAGGTCTAACCTGAAATTTAGACCAGTTTAGGCTAACCCGGTCTGTCTTCCTTTACTGAATGAATGGCTGCATTCAAATTGATGAATGATGACTGCATTCAAGAGAAACAAAAATGCCCTAAGTTAGTTCCTAACCACTTTTCCTTGACCTGGATGGAAAAGGTCACGAGTTCAAGGAAACATGTTCAGGATTCATACAGTAAGGACTTAGGAAAAGATAACCACGGTGCTAAGAGGATCCCACTGCACTGACACTAGGCCATGGAATTATAATAACGTGGGTCTGCCGTGGTGAAAGTAGACCCTTTTCACAGCAGCCGTTTTGAGGTGGAAAAGAGGGAACTAAAGCAGGTGTAACCAATACCATTAATGATGGTTCCATTCAATTTAGGTGTTCCAGTGCCAGGGCCCTCATTACTGTTATCGGTTACACCTGCTTTAGTTGCTGCTTTACCACCTCCTCCTTTACTGCACTGGTATTCACTAAGTCAGTGGTTCCCAACCTTTTTTGTCTTATGTACCCCTTGAGCTGTTTTTCCATGACAATAGTACCCCTCACTCATGCGTGTTGATGATTACATACAAGTAAATCTATACAAAATATGTTTCACTGAACTGCCGATGTTTGGGCTTTTTAGTTGTTGTTTTTTGCCATTATCAGTAGCAGAACAGTGTAGCAGTTGCCACTTGCCAGCAGAACTAGTTGCGGCACACACATCACATTTTAACACTGGGCTTATGAAATGACTGGGAATATATATATATATTTATTTATCATTTTGGAGGTAAATTGTATTCCCCAATCATTCCAAGTACCCCCTGCAAGCTACTCAAGTACCCCTAGGGGTACACGTACCCCTGGTTCACTGCACTAAGTTATAAATGAGAAAGACTACACACACAACCAATCATAAGTGACCTCATAACTTCTTCTCCCACCAGGCCATGTCAGTGTTGGTTGTTTTGTGTTTATATGACTGAATAACAGCCTCTTCTCTTCTTCTCTTGTGTTAAATCAGGACGGGTTCTGGTTCCCACTAACTGAGGTAGGAATCCTAACCTTTTTCCTGTTGTCTGTTTGTCTAATGGAAGGAAAATCAACTGGAATTCAACTTGCTTTCTTGTGTTTTCAGTGCTGCCACCTGCTGGAGAAGAGGAGCTGCTGTTTCTGTTTCAAGCCTTCTGCGATACGCTGCGCATGTGCTGTGAGATACATGATATTATGGTGATTTGTTTGATTTTTTCCTGAATTGATTTGTTTGCTTCTACCATGGGGCTATGTAGTTAAAAAAAAAAAGTTAATTTTTTTGTCTGTTTTAATTGTGTTTATTTTTCCGATTCCTGCCCGGCTCGATCTGCTCTGTGCAGCTTGACGCAGCTGATTGGGATCAGATGCAGCACAGTGCGTTTCAGAAGTGTCCCATTCATATAATAATGCTTACTCTTCAAAAACACGCGTCCCAAGCATTTAATAATGCTTATTCTTCAAAAACACGCTGTAGTTTTGATAGTATAAATTCATGTAACTGTAGAAGCTGAGTGTGGTGTGGACAGGTTATTTTGCTGACAAGGGGGTCAGCAACATCCCCGTCATCATCCCTACAAATCACCTAGTGGATATACACGATATAGCACATAATATAGTATGTGATGTATGGCACATACAGTACAGCACATATGATGTATGGCACATATATGTGATGTATGGCACAAACAGTGCATCACATATATGTGATGTATGGCACATACAGTACAGCACATATATGTGATGTATGGCACATACAGTACAGCACATATATGTAATGTATGGCACATACAGTACAGCACATATATGTGATGTATGGCACATACAGTGCAGCACATATATGTGATGTATGGCACATACAGTGCAGCACATGTATGTAGCATAACATGTATCTGAGGTGTATTTGTGATGTAAAGCTTCACTTCCTCTGTGACATGATTATTTTCCAGCGACTAACTTCCTCAAACTGATTCAGACTAAAGGAAGAACATTGGATCCTCCTGTCCTAAATGTCATCTGTAAAATCATATAATCAGCTGTTTCAATATGTTTTCTGAGTGTTAGATTCTTATATTTCTACTGGAGTGAGATGTCTTTTCCTACAATAAAGCTTTGGAAAACACTGTGTCACTTTGTTCTTTTAGCTTGAGACTGTCATGGTGCAGGTGTGGTGGTGAGGACCCAAATGTGGACAGTGACACAGAGACAGGAGCTAGTGCATAATTAGTGTTGGGCAAGTTACTTCTTTCAAAATGTAATATACTACATATTACTGGTTACTTTCATTTGAAAGTAATGTTACTTTACAATATTACTGTCTGTGTATTACAGTACTTTTGCATTACTTTCACCAAAATAACTGCAATAGTAGAACGACATCTCCACGGGGGAACCATGGCGAAAAATAATTTAAACCCTCTTGAAGTCAGTGTAACCCGTCCAAAATGCTAAATGTTATTATTTTCCTTTGTTATTGTCATCAGTTATTTGCATAAAAACACACAATTTGATTAGGACATGATTGTATCTTTATTTAAATATGTGCTTTGATAAAAACAAAACAAAAAAAACAACTTGTGTTACTTGACAAAGTAACTGGTATATTACTGAAATCCTATTGGTAATAAGTTATATTACTGAGTTACTGCTAAAAGTAATATATTCCATGTAATATATTACTTTTGTAATGAGTTACCCCCAACACTGTGCATAAGCAGGGTGTATTTAACAGGTAGAGCTCTTCAGAGAAAACAGTCAGACACATGACAGCAACAATGATCCGACAAGACTGACAGGGGAGACAAGACTTGATAAAGGCTATAGGAGGTGATTACAAAGTAGACACAGTTGGTGCAGACAGATCGAACATGGCACACAACTAAATGAACTAGACAAGGCACAAACACAAAAAATACATTTAAAGTCTAGACAGGATGGCAACAGTCTCTAAACAGTCTCAACCATGACAGAGACTCTCCTCATGTTTGTGTTTTCAGAAACATGTCTGCACCGCATCATATTAATGATCCATAGGAAGTCTCACATGTCATTGTGACATTTGTAGTTGTACATTTATTACATTTGTGTAACTGATTATGAAGCTATGTTCATATTTACAGCCTATTATTGATTATAGACCCATCAGCATCCATTACTGTAATATTCCATATCTTTATATTAACCTCTATAAATGATATTCACAAGCATCAATCCTGAAACATTCGTACATCATAACAAGAGTTATCTCAAGGCGCTTTACAAATAGAGCAGGTAGGAAACCAGGCTCTTCATTTTAGACCCAACAATTGAAACAATTCTCACATGCACTGGTGATTTTTCTTTTTTATAATTGTAATATTTTGGTGTTATAATCAGAATGTTATATGTACATTGTAACCTTAGAACCTTATCAATTCATGAGAGTGAACAGACAACATGCATATAGTTTAAATCAGTGATACTCAACATGCGGCCCGGGGTCCAGATGCGGCCCGCGATAGGGTGCTGACTGGCCCCCCAAACATTTTCTAATTCACAATGAAAACTAACATTGAATAAAGTTTGACTGAGCTCCAGCTAAATTGTCAAATATCACTGCCTGCTAGCCGCCCAGGCACTTACAGTATATGTACTCAACTATCTATCTATCTATCTATCTATCTATCTATCTATCTATCTATCTATCTATCTATCTATCTATCTATCTATCTATCTATCTATCTGTCTATCTATCTATCTATCTATCTATCTATCTATCTATCTATCTATCTATCTATCTATCTATCTATCCTGTGTGCACAAGAGATGTTTGGTTAATTTTCTTTTTGGAGAGAGCCTTTATTGATTCGTTTAGCAAGAGGGTTTACTCTGAATAGATTTGAGAACTGAATTGAAGTGAGCAAACTGAATTTCTAACTTTTGTTGTTTATTGTCATTGGGTGGGGGGGAACTACAATCCACTACAGAATAAAATAATATTATTAATATTTGTTTATTAACTGGCCCCTGGCCTCTTGTCATTTTGCAAAAGTGGCCCCTGGTGAAAGCAAGTTGAGTGTCCCTGGTTTAGATAAACAGCCAACTTACTAAGACAATTTTGGGTTCGGGCCAGGCTCGGCTCAGACAGAAAGGGCTCGGGTCAGGCTTGTTTTTTTGGGCCTGATCTAAGCTCTAATTTAGCATTACTTTAAAAATGTTTTATATTTTAATTATGTACCCCAATACATTTCACAAATCTAATACGTAACTTACGTGTTACCTATGTCGTCCCTGTCTTTGTCTGTCTTGTCTTTCATTCATTCAGATGTAGTCCCAATGCTACTGTGCTGTTTTCATAGTGCGGTGTGGAAAACAAAAATGACTTTTGAAACGTAAATGAGTTTTTTATACGTGATTTTCAGAAAACGCTTCAAAAGTCATAAAAGTGGACCTCATTTGTGAAGATTATCTCGCTGAACACAAACTTTGCTGTTTAATAAACTTTTGTTGACCACATACCTTAATTCATGCCTTTGAAATCCCCATACAAAAATCACATTGCCTTCCCCCCGTACGAACCAGGAAGTGCAGGAACTTCTGGGTAAGCCTACAAAAATACGTCAACCCTGCGGTACTGGTCAGGAGCCCATGGCATCACGTTTAACATGTGTAACCCTACTGTAACCCGTCCCACTTCAGACTCATCATCTGAGTAGAACAGTGGTTCTCAAACGGTTTTGCCAGTACTCCCTTTCCCTGATTTCTGAATCAAAGTATCCCCTTTACCCTACAAATTACAACATTTTGCTTAGAAAACTGCAAGAGGAAACTAGAGCATAATGATGCAATGAATGAATGATAACCCACCTTTTGAAGAATATAACATTACAAAATAAGAAATGGAGTGAAAGAGTTGCAATTAGCGCCTCCTGAGCAGATTTTTTAACGTTTCATTTATTTTCATGATTTATTCTGACATTTTTCCATTTTCCCTTTTCTCTCAAGTACCCCTTGTAGTACCTCCATGTACCCCTAGGGGTACACATACCCCAGTTTGTTAACCACTGCAGAGGATGCTGGTGAGAGTTCAGAGGAGGCAGCATCAGCTGAGGATGACCCCCCCCCCCCCACCCCTTCCAAACAGAAAGCGTCTGAGGAAGGGCCAGTGTGGCCCGAAACGTCACGCTGTGTTGAAAATAAAAAAAACCTAAACGGGAGCTCCTCGGTGTGCGGATTGTTTCTTTTTTCACTTTCAGAGTTGCAATTAGCGCCTCCTGAGCAGATTTATAACGTTTCATTTATTTTCATGATTTATTCTGACATTTTTTCATTTTCCCTTTTCTCTCAAGTACCCCTTGTAGTACCTCCATGTACCCCTAGGGGTACACATACCCCAATTTGTTACCCACTGCAGAGGATGTTGGTGAGAGTTCAGAGGAGGCAGCATCAGCTGAGGATGACCACCCCCCTCCAAACAACGTGAATATGATCTGATGATACGAAGCCTTTAGCCTGGACGCTTCCATCATCACCTGAGCTCACTCATCACTCATCATGTGCCAACAACACACTCATCATCACACACACACACACACACACACATCAGACTCAGGTGAGGTAATTCGTTTCGGCATGTGTGGAGGTAGAGCGGTTCGTTCCACTCATCGCTTTGGATAAAAGAGGTCGGTGGTTCGATCCTCGCCTCCTCCAGACTGATGTTGAAGTGTCCTTGGTGGGCAAGATACTGAACCCCAAATTGCTCCTGATGGCTGTGCCAGTACCCTGCATGGTAGCTTGTCACCATCGCTGTGTGAATGGGTGTGTGTGTGTGTGTGTGTGTGTGTGTGTGTGTGTGTGTGTGTGTGTGTGTGTGTGTGTGTGTGTGTGTGTGTGTGTGTGTGTGTGTGTGTGTGTGTGTGTGTGTGTGTGTAGGCGTTGTAAAAGGCTTTGGAGTTTAATGGTTATTTCAGAATCAGAATCAGCTTTATTGGCAAGTATCCTACACATACAAGGCATTTGACTCCGCTTTGCGTTGCTCTCAATGTACAGGTATCACACTCACACACTCAGAAGGTACTGTATGCACAGGCTAAAACAAAGGACAGGAGTGTATTTAAACATTTACATTAACTACTACTATCAATAATAAGTGTGTGAAAAGTGTCTATGTTATATGAAAGCTAAGAGCTGTTACAGTAAGAGCTGCTTCTCTTACGAGAACATTTGACTCTATTAATTTACTTTATATTATTCTCTTTAACTTCATTGTGCACCTTTGACTGTAAATTCATATTTATCACTCGGCTCCTTCTAATTCCTGTGTATATTATATTGGACTGCACTTAGATTTTCTCGTGTTTTTATCTTTCTATATATTTTGTCTTCTGACTATTGATGTGACCGCTATACTGCATAATTACACTAAGTCAAATTCCTCATA
>NC_139630.1:29878185-29890685 GCF_964638095.1 Poromitra crassiceps
GAGGGTTAAAATCCAAAGCACACCAAATATTTTCCCATGTCATGTAAAATATCTGCCCAGTATGCTTGGATTTTAGGACCGGACCAAACACAATGATGAGTGTAGGTCCCTACTGAGATCTTACATTTTAGGCACAGAGGTGAAAGCTTTGGGTTCATTTTGTGTCTTCTGTTGGGAGAAATTTGCAAACAGTGCAGCATTTTGAACTGCAGCAGTCTAGCACGGTTAAACATCTTCTTTGTATGATCCCATATCACTAACCATTCATCCTCATCAATATTGAAACCAAGTTCATTTTTCCATGGCTGTTCGATATCTTTAACATTTAACATTATATAAATGGGTTATAGATGTTTTAGTTGGACGTAGGAGAAGTAACGTAGTTTTTCTGGTTATTATGAAATCTCGAACCTTGAGGTATCTGAAAAGCTGATGTATGTGGAGGTTGTATTTTTCTTGGAGTTCAAAAGACAATAAGGACGCATCCTTACATAAATCAGACATTGGGCCCTATCGTCGCAAAAGCGGTAAGTTTGCATTTGCGCTTGTTTTGTGCTCGTTTAACGCTGTGCGCAATGCAAATTGGGGGCGAGCGCACCATAATCTCTGCGCTGCAGAGGAATTCCTTTTGGATAAGTCATTACGCACGAACATGCACCAGGACATCAAATTCTGCTGCTAAAATTGAGTAACCAGCAGATTATTTAGTGAGGCAATCAACCATAATTCACTGAGAAACTTCTATCACATCGCAAAGAGGGGTTAATGCCAAATTAATTGAGGGAACTTGGTCATTGTAGCCTACTTGCAATGCACCTTCACCTATCCCATAACCCGGAGGGTCGTTGGGGCACCACAGACGAGACGGGAATCTGATTGGTTTGATTGATGTAACGCCCAGGCATTGCCAGGGAACACCTGTGAATAATTAACACCGCCCAAATCCTGTTTGGACCATAGCATAAAGCAGGCATTAAGGCATGCAAACAGGTGCGCAATCACAAAAAGCGGATAGCACCTCTGCGCCTATACCAAGATAGGGCCCATTGTCCCCCCTGAGATGTCAAGTTTTGTAAAAAAAAAAAAAAAAAAAAAAATACTTTTGAGAGATGAGAACCTGTATGAAATCATTGTTCTGGTAGTGTTTAATGTTACTGTGAAAAATATATTAAGTGCTCGTGAAAAATAAAAGCCCTTCTTTTAAATGACAGAACTGAGGAATAAAATATATATTGATATGAATTGAACGGGTGTTTACATGGTGTACATTGTGTTGTTGTGCAGATGCTCCTCACAGCTCCATCTACACCAAAGATGATGTGGAGCTCGGAGTGGAGAACCACCTCATCTGCCATGTGAGCGGGTTCTTCCCTGCTCCCGTCAAGGTCTACTGGACCAGGAACGACCAGAACGTGACCGAAGGAACCAGCCGCAACACCCCTTACCCCAACAAAGACTTAACCTTCAACCAGGTCTCCATGCTGAGGTTCATCCCCCAGCTTGGAGACACCTACAGCTGTACTGTGGAGCACCAAGCCTTGAGCCGGCCGCTGACCCGATTCTGGGGTGACACACCTTTATCTGTTAGCTAACACCAATCAGAACTACAGTTAGCTAACACCAACCAGAACTACAGTTAGCTAACACCAACCAGAACTACAGTGAGCTAGCACCAACCAGAACTACAGTTCGCTAACACCAACCAGAACTACACTTAGCTAACACCAACCAGCACTAGAGTTAGCTAACACCAACCAAAACTACAGTTAGCTAACACCAACAAAAACGACAGTTCGGTAACACCAACCAAAACGGCAGTTAGCTAACACCAACACAAACTACAGTTAGCTAGCACCAACAAAAAATACTGTTAGCTAACACCAACCAAAACTACAATTAGCTAACACCAGCTACAGCTAACCAGCCAAACAAAACTTGATGTGTTCCTGTGTGTGTTCATGTGTGTTGATGGGTTTGGTTCCTCCTCAGATGTGGAGCAGGAGCAGCCGGGGATCGGACCTGCAGTGTTTTGTGGACTGGGTCTGACCGTGGCTGTGCTGGGCGTGGCCACAGGAACCTTCTTCCTCATCAAAGGAAACGAATGCAACTGATCAGTTATGATGATGTGAGGCGGGCTGAAGGAGCTGCGGCGGTTAATAGACTGCTTTCTGTCCTACTGCTTTAAACTGCTTCTCTCTGCTGTGTGGATCTGTCCTGATTAAAAGAATATACAGATAGAAGGTTTAATTTATTTAAGTAATGAATATTTACATTGTCACTGTTCAACATTACAATACAACATACAACATAAAGCTTTCTATTGTGGCATTTGGCTGGGGAAGAGAGTTAGTGAACAGTCAATCAATGCATTTATTATGCATACTTCTGTTACAAGTATATAGGCGTGGTCACGGCTGCCTGAATGATGCTCAGATTATGGAAAAGTACAGCCTTTCCAAATAAAAAAAGCATAGAATTCATGTTAGAAATAATATCATGAACACGTCTATAGCTAGAGTCAATGATAAAGGTGATGATTTTAAGAGGGCATGGGACCGCCTTTTTGCCCATGACATGGATGGGACACGTGATGTGGTTACTGTATACTGCTATAGGCTAATTGCTTCTTTTTCGCTTCTTTATTTAAATATATATTATTATCCCAAATATGTTCATCTATCATAGGCCTTGGAGTGTGTTACAAGTGGAAGTAATAATACTGTATGTGTGTAGCATACTGTAACAGCTGCATGGATGGGAGTGAGTGACTTGTTTGGTTCTGCAATAATAAAGAGATGTACGGTGAGAAAATGTCCATATTATAATTTAGAGTAACAGACATGTTGTGATGCTGTGTGTGTAAGTGAATGAAGGGGCTTAACATGTAACAGACATGACGACGACGACAACAACAACAACAATAATAGTGGAGGTCAGTTGAGATATGATAGGTGTTAATAGAGAAGACTGATGCTATAAACTGTTATTGATGAATTAACTAATAATATGAACTAGCTAGTTGTAGTAGACTAAATCATGCATAGGGAGTATGTGCACAAGTTCGGACTGTCACTGCATTTCATGGCTTCAGTTTGGGGGGGTGTTCATATAATTTGTGTTGTGAATTTAAAATTGTGTGCTTTGTGAATTTAACGTTGTGAGCTTTGTGTAATTAACAGTGTGTGCTTTTGCATTTTTTTGCACAAGGTTTTTTACATCTGCATGTTTGTAGTTTCTACTTTACTTTACTTTACTTTACTTTACTTTACTTTACTTTATTGTTTATTTGGACAGGACAATGCACATTAAAAGACAGTTATACACGTACAGAATCATCCATAGGGGATAACGATAAAAGTGCCGGGGGTTAGCCGAAGCTAATTTTCACCCGCAGTCCTCGGGGACATAAACAACTAAAAACTACAAGATAAATACAGAAAACAGGAATAAAAAAAGCAATATAATAAAAATGCACAAGGGATAAAAATACATACACAAGGGATAACAATACATACACGGAACAAAAGCAATACACACAAACAGATAAGATAATCAAATGATAAAATTTTAATGTGCCTTTTTAAATATTGTACGCTGGTGTGCAGATGCTTAGGCATGCAGTTTGGGCTGATGTGTCACAAAGTTAATCCCTTCAAATGGCTGTTTTTAAAATTATGTTGTGGCAACCATGTGGTTTTTAAGATTAAGATTAAGAAATAAATGATGCCAGCGTCTTGCTGGGTCAACTTGACACTCCGTTCCTGTCGTCTCTTCAATGTAGAATTTTCTGTGTGTGCATGTATGTCTGCTCCTTGACTGTGTCAGAGTGGAGTACTGCAGCCAATCTTGGAACCAAGGTTACTATAGTTAAAACTAGGTGTGGAGGACTTTTTTTCACTGAAATAAAATAGACTTCCAGGAAACTCACTTGTGACTCTGATGATGAGATGTTTGCACTAATAAAAGCTGCAAATCTATCCGTGTGCTCCAGTCCCTCCTTTGTTTCCTGGAAGTTTGCTGTCCTTAAACTGAGAAGCACCTGGTTCAGCTGCATTTTGCTGGATGATGCATGAAGAACCCTTTTTCTTCTCAAGTAAAACTAACTGAAATGATATTAAGGGAGTATATATGACAAATGTTTATTGAAAAAAAAGAAAATAATTGATTTTTCAGGTCTATTGGTCTTTTTTTCAATTTTTATGTCCCTCCAACTAAAGAGCACCTTCAAGGTCTACTCCACACTCCTGATATCCACCTGAGCACTTCTGTTTGCTGCCTGTTCTTCAAGCCTGCAGACGAAACTTTGATGACTTGGACTGGGACTCGGGCAATGGGGACTTGACTCAGACTCTTCTTTGGCGACTCGGACTCAGAACACTGAGGACTTGACTCGGACTCCAGACATAGTGACTCAACTACAACCCTGGTAGTGGTACACAGACGCATGCGCCCAGTTTAGACCAACAATTCACAACGAGACAAAAATCTTGCAGGGAAAGTTGCAGCGGTGTAAACTGGCCCGTCTCATCTCATGGCGTGGCCAGAAATTCTACTCGTCAAGTCGCAGCAGCTGGTTGCAAGTAGTTACAAGTTGCAGCCAGTCTGGTCTTTGGTGTGAACTGGGCTTTAAGCCTTGGATATACTCCAGAGAGAACACAAACACGCACAAACAGCAGCTATGGACACCATGGATGTGTAGTGGTAGTGGGAGGGAGGGAACGAGCAAGTGGGATAGAGAGAGAGAGAGCTAAGTCAGTTTAGGTTGGATTTGACAGACACTCGATGTCTGTCGAATATCCAACCTAAAAGTAACTTCACCGCGGTGGAAAAACCCCTCTCTTCAAATTCAGTATCTGTTTTGGTCTGCGAGTTGGTGACCCACCACCAACGGATCCGCAACCCACTTTGGGTCGCGACCCATAGTTTGGGCAATGCCGCTTTAGGCCTATGTGTATCAGTATTACAGGGTGGATGTAGTTCCCCCATTATGCTCTCTGGCTCTGCCACCAGCAGCCTTTAGGCTGGACTGTCTGCCTGGCAACAGGTGATGCTGGTCATGTGACCAGTGGCAGTGTGTAGCTCCTACATTGGTTTTTCTAGCAGGACTCAGTTGGAGTCTGTCAGAGTTTAGTGAACTCATCAGAGGAACATGGCTTCATCTGTTCTGCTCTTCTCCCTCCTCTTCATCAGTCTGTATGGAGCAGGTAGGATCAATACATCATCAATACCTGGAGCTGATCAATAACTAACTCATAATACTCTTCCGTTTGAATGTTCATATTATATCTGTGAAAGATTGGTTTTACTTTTGTCTTTGATCTCCAGATGGATTTATGCAATGTCAAGTGGACCGCTGTGTGTTCAACTCCACTGAGCTGAAGGACATAGAGTACATTTACTCTGTGTATTACAACAAGATGGAGATTGCCAGGTTCAGCAGCACTGTGGGGAAATATGTCGGCTATGGTGAAGTGGGCATGAAGCAAGCAGACTACTGGAACAAGGATCCTGCAGAGCTGAGGAGGAGGAAGTATCAGAAGGAGGCATACTGCAAATACAACATTGAGATCTGGTACCCGAATATTCTGACTAAGACAGGTGAGCTGCTGCTCCTACATCCAACATCATCAAATACACCTCGATAATAATAGGTACACACATCACTGATTAAAGTAATACTACGGAGTCTGCATCTCTGTTTAAAATAATTACATTTGAAAGATAAATTCAAACCTTACAAACCTTGTCAGCGTTTAGTGTATCTACTGTTTCAATTTGAGTTGAAGTTTATTTTCATATCAAGTCTATTATGAAGTAGCCTACTTCTATGTGTATGTCTGCTGTCAACCTCTTCTCTTAATGCGACATCTATATTTGTTTTCTTACATCACAGTATGCTAAAAGTATTGTATATTTATCAGTTTATAGTTTCTCTATGGATCAGTCATTATCATTAAATGTATTTTTTTTATTCACTATATTGAAGTATTTTAATATCTCTCTCTATGCATCTATGGAAATAATATTACTTCACTTTAAAGAGTCGATAAATCCTGAACCAGACTGAGCTCAGTGACACCATCTGGTGGCAAAACACTGATGCTGCCTGCAACTAGTAGTACTATTACTGTTAGTACTGTTAATACTACTGCTAGACTGTCACAATAATCAATGAATCCACTTATCATGATATACCCTATGGACATGGCCCCAATCATTTGTCTTACCTCAATAATTGTTGCTCATTACATGTTTGTTTACATAAGACGCGAAAACTATGCTGAGACATGTTTTGTCATTTCGCACTGCCTCTGTCCTCTTGTCTGCTCACACACACACACACACACACACACACACACACACACACACACACACACACACACACACACACACACACACACACACACACACGTCTCCCCCAAATCTCGGTTAAAAACTCTTTATTTAGATAAAGTAATTATATCTAATACTGTTTATTAAGGTTTATTTATTAAGGTTGAATTGGTTTAAGTTACTAGGCATCTCGCCTGCTACGCGCGCCCGCCCTGCAGCTCGCATACACAGCTCGGCTGTTGCGTGGCCTCGCCTGCCCCCTCTCTCTCTCTCCCTCAGTCTCCCGCTCTCTCTCCTCTCTCTCCCTTGCCTCTCTCTCGCTCTCCCTCAGTCTCTCTCCTTCGACATCATCAGTGATGTCACAATGGACATTGACATAACTGATGACATCATCAGTGATGTTACAATGACATCACTGATGATGTCATCAGTGGGACATGGGACAGACAGAGAAACAGACAAACAGAGCCCTAGCTCCCATTTATATACTGATGATGATGATGATGATGATGATGATGTTAGCTTTAAGTCTATTAAGTTAACTTTCTGTTTTATCTTTGTTTAATTTGCCAAGGATCTTGGCTGGCAGCTGAAGGTCCAATTGAAGTGGGGGGAAAAAACATGTCAAATGACAATAATATCATGATCACAATTATTTCTGGGAAAATATATGGACCAACAAACAGTAGTTATCATGACAAGTCTAAGTACTGCAGTTACTACCGGAACTGCTGCTCCTGAATGACATCACTGGCTTGCTGGGGAAGCGAAGCAGGGTTGACTCTGCTTCGTCCTTGGATGGGAGACCATCTGGTGCTGGAAGTGGTGTTGGTGGACCAGTAGGAGGTGCTCTTCCCTCTGGTGAATAATCTCCCCAATGCCCAGGGCAGAGGCAGGGCCTCTTTAAAGATCCCGTCGGCACTCTTCGCAACCCTGGTGCCCTTACTACTACTACTACTACTAATAATAATAATAATAATAATAACATTGTGTCCTACAGCTACACCCTCTGTCAGGCTGAGGTCAATGACGCCCTATGGTGGGAGGCACACGGCCATGCTGGTGTGCAGCGCCTACGACTTCTACCCCAAACTGATCCATGTGAGCTGGCTGAGAGACGGAAAGCGCGTCACCTCTGATGTCTCTTCCACTGACGAGATGCCGGACGGAGACTGGTACTACCAGATCCACGCCCACCTGGAGTACACCCCCATGTGAGTCCAGATCCACTCGTACCTGGAGTACAAACCCAGGTGAGTCCAGATCCAATCATACCTGGAGTACAAACCCAGGTGAGTCCAGATCCACTCGTACCTGGAGTACAAACCCAGGTGAGTCCAGATCCACTCGTACCTGGAGTACAAACCCAGGTGAGTCGAGATCGACTCCCACCTGGAGTACACCCCCAGGTGAGTCCAGATCCACGCCACGCCCACCTGGTGGACACACCCAGGTGAGTCCAGATCCACTCGTACCTGGAGTACAAACCCAGGTGAGGTGAGTCAAGATCCACTCGTACCTGGAGTACAAACCCAGGTGAGTCCAGATCGACTCCCACCTGGAGGACACACCCAGGTGAGTCCAGATCGACTCCCACCTGGAGGACACACCCAGGTGAGTCCAGATCCACTCGTACCTGGAGTACACCCCCAGGTGAGTCCAGATCCACTCGTACCTGGAGTACACCCCCAGGTGAGTCCAGATCCACGCCCACCTGGAGGACACACCCAGGTGAGTCCAGATCGACTCCCACCTGGAGTACACCCTCAGGTGAGTCTAGTGACACAGCTGTGTTTCCATTACAGTTTTTCGCAAAATAATTGCGATATTTCACCACTTCGACAATGTACAATTGCGAGTTGTAGGCGTTTCCATTGAAGTTGAGTTTGGTCTGACGGCGTGCACACCTGAACGCAATTCCCGTTACCAGCAGCTCAGCTGCCACTGTGATTACGCACGGGGATCTGCCCTGCATGCTCAAATCCAACCAATGGTCAATGCAAATCACAACATGAAGTTACAACGCATATAAACGAGCCTGATTATCAATTCAAAAGAAAATGAGTCGCAAAATGTTGCTGGATGCGGTGAATGCAGTGAGCGCGACAGGCAGAGGAAAAAATGTAGCCTAATAGCCTACAACTGGTCCGATTTAGAGATGGAGGGGGGAAAAGGCTGATTTGGTTCAATAATCAGAATGTTGTGTATTATAATTATAACATTGCACCTGAAACGTGTGTAATGTATTACTCACAGTCACTGTATTCACTTCAGTCAGGAGCACGTACCCCACCGGTGTGTGCTTTTCTCCCCTCATCTCGCCGCTGTGCCAAATACGAGCACACAGGCAGCCTGTCACCATGGACCGATTTCTGCCATTAAACATTATCTATTTTGTCCGGCTCCGCTTTTGCACAACACTCGTCTTTCTGCTAGGTAGCGTTGCTTCAAAGTTTTCCACTTGCTGTGGAGGTTTTGCTAAGGCTTATCGAACCGTTTCTCCCTCATTTTCCGCTGCTTTTCCAAAGGAGAAGATGGGTCACATGACGTGCAAATGCGGAAAATGTGTTTCCATTACACTTTTGCGATAAACTGCTAAATCGACACATCTGAAAAACCACCTCATGAGAGCGCAAAAACTTTTTGCGATATTTGGGAGGTTTTTCGAAATTTACGTGTTTCCATTACTCAATTTCTATTGCGATATTTAGATTTTGCGCATTTCTGAGGGTAATGGAAACACGACTGTTCTCATTCACTGTTCCTACTTATACCACAATGAATGCACTGTAATTCATATATAACCTACATAATGGTGAGCGAGGCTGTGATCATGTGACCTATGCGCTACAGGCTGTTGCTGTCAATACAAAATGTGTAGGCATTAATTTTATTCTCAGTGGAAAATGCAATGTTTTAACCTCCTGAGTGCCTCGGGTCTCCACGAGGACATTTTGGCGTTTCTACACCATAATACTTCATTCTGCTGAACTTAGACATGTTGTCCTCGTTTGTAGACACTTCTTTTGCAATTCTGTGGTAATAGAAGCACAGTACACTAAAAGAAGATGGCTGCAATCTCCACCAAATCCTTCTACAGCCACTCCCAACACAAAGGTGGACAAGGTACTAAACCTGATCACATTTTATGGCTGAAACTTGTTGATTTATGCTTAGTACCGTTTGTAGTTTGTAAATGCACAATCTGGTAACCCAACGGTAAAAAAAACATATATTTTTCTCTAACGTCTGGGGGCTTGTTTGAATGCTTGAATAACCGGAACTCAAGTGAAGAAAATCCCTTTGCGCTCCCTGCAAGCTCTGCCATTGGCTCCGACGACCGGTTCTGACCATTAATGGATTTACTTTCCGCTCGATATCAAATAGTGCCTCCGCCGCTGTAAAACAGCAACACTAGCTCGTTGTTACACATTGAAAATGGTATGTTTGACTACACACCATCTGCTCCATTTTGATTGGGTAAAGCACGGCATGCGAGCGTGTCCCCTACGAGCTTTATTTGGCTTTTCACGGAGCTTGCAGACAGATTTTCGATCCAAGTCAAAAGTCTGTCTTGAGAGATTAGTCAATGCATGCAGATTTGACAAATTTTAGCAATAGTAACAAGCTACAAAGTTGCTAAACCTGAAGTAGGCTACTTGTAGGAGGACAACAGGACAAACGTTGTGCCTGATTGTCCGATTTTTAGGACACACTTCATTGACTAAACAGGAGAAACTGATCAATATTGTTGAGGGACGATGATGTCATCTGATTTCAGATGATGAGGAAGAAATGGGACAGGTTACAGTAGAGGATGCTGCTGAGAGTTCAGAGGAGGCGACATCAGCTGAAGACAATCAAGACAACCATCACAAATGATGCTCCAAGGGGTGGAGCCTTTTGGGTGAATTGTTTAGAGCAGTGATTCCCAACCAGGGGTACATGTACCCCTAGGGGTACTTGAGCAGCTTGCAGGGGTTACTTGGACAGATTGGGAATTACAATTTACTTACAAAATGATCAAAACAATATTCCAAGTAATTTCATAGCTCCATCTTGGTAAAACTGATTACTTTTCCCCCAATTGGAATTGGAAGAATTGTATTAAAGGTGAGTCATTCAAATGATTTCCACTCAATAATCAGATGTGAAAGATGCCTATACTACAAGTTTAATTTGAGGTTAATAGAACACATTTAGGAGCATCATTGACACGCATGAGTGAGGGGGTATAGACCCTTTTCACGGGGGCCATTTTCGAAAAGGCTAAAACACTAATGAGGGTTTCCAAATTCCATTCCAATCATGGAAGGTGGAAACCCTCATTAGTGTTTTGCTGGCACCTGTGTTTATTCTGCCTTTTCCACACAAAATGGCCCCTGTGAGAAGGGTCTATTGGCATGGCAAAACAGCTCAAGGGGAACAAGACAAAAAAAAGTTTGGAACCACTGGTTTAGAGGACGAGGCCGGCTGGAGGCTTTTTCACGTGAAGATTGTACTAACATCTTTAAGTGAGGACATAATTTTGTGAGAAAACTACTTACTTTTTTATTTTTTGTAATACAGTAGGCTACTTAGTAAGTCCAAGTAATCCCAAATAGCAAAGAGAAACCAAAAATGCAATGCAAATGAAGGCTTGGGTCTCAGGAGGCTAAGATAGGCGTTCACATGTGTTTTGATAACATTTCTATCAAGAAATGTGCACTTTATTTGTATCATCTTCATTCAGTGAATATATACTGGCTATTCAACTCTATTGTTCAGGGGGCCACATTGTCAGAAAGCTAAATTCCCTGGATTGAAAGTCTTGGCCCGGACATCTACTATACAGCGGAAAACCCAAAATATCGTCCGTCTGTCCCAGAGTCATTAATCTTCAGACTGATAGACTTTGGGTGCCCAGATTGTCTTAATCATACCTTCATAGTCCATGGAATTTTTAGTACATCTATTTTCTATTCAGAAAAACACAAATGAAAAACTGAAATAGAAGGCATATTCTGTTTTGCTGGTCAGAAGGACTTGATTTTCCATTTATCATTTTGTAAAACAGAAAATGAAGTAGTAAAACAAACAATTTTGGCAACTGTAGCCTCTGGCATCAGAGCAGAGAGAGGGGGAGGGAGAAAGGAGGGAGGGAGAGAGAGAGAGAGGGGGGGGAGGCCAGGGAAAGTCAGAGAGAGAGGGGTGAGTGAGAGACAGAGATGCGAGGGAGAGAGGAGGAGGGAGAGACAGAGAGAGAGAGCTGCTTGGAAGTTGGAAAAACGTGAGGCACGCTGAGTGGACAGTGAACACATCAAGTGCGTGGATGGTTGCGCTAAACAGGTGCGCATGGGTTGCTGAGCAACCAAAGACAACAGCTTCACATGTTTGTCCCTAGCTCCATGTATGAAACTATAATATACAACCAAGTCAATCTGGAGAATCCCCTTCAGATTATAGACTTATAAGCTTAATTATTTGTGATAATACAATTATAACTAAACTTATAACTTCACATGTTTGTTAGTAATGATCTGAAATACAGTAATTGATTACCATCGCAGTAAAACTGCCATATGTAGTCGCTTAACTTGCATGTGGAGCACAAAGATCTCGCTTGGATACATCCCTCTGTTTCACTTTCAGGCTGTGACATGCTTTCAGCACCACTGACAGAGCTGGAGAGAGGCCTGGCTCAATTAGTGGCAGCGGCAGCTGCCTCGGCAGTTTACCGACCTGCCGCGGCAGGTCAGTTGCTGCCACTGACCTGTAGGGGCGCTGTTTCCCGACCTGCCGTGGCAGGTTTGTAGGGGCGCTGTTTCCCGACCTGCCGTGGCAGGTTTGTAGGGGCGCTGTTTACCGACCTGCCGCGGCAGGTCAGTTGCTGCCACTGACCTGTAGGGGCGCTCTTTCCCGACCTGCCGCGGCAGGAAACAGTGGTTAAAGGTGCATTCCAACCTAAATACTACTTCCTGTCTATTACTTATGAGTATTACACACAAATACTTTCTGTCTTTTACCTCTTAAATGAGGAGTTACAATCTGTAGGACAGGGCAATATCATAAACGCCCAGCAAGGTTTGGCTTACTTTTGAGTTGTTTTGAGGACTTTGAGGCTTAGGGGTGAATAATGGACCAATCTGTGAAATGTTATTAATGTGTTATTATTGAATGCCAGCACA
>NC_139630.1:29895685-29938185 GCF_964638095.1 Poromitra crassiceps
CCGCTGATTCGTCGAGCCGGCCATGGTTCGGGTTTCTAAGCCAATCATCTTAACTGCCTGTGCATGACAAGATGGATTACGTCGAGAGAATCTCTTTTGATCTCGCGAGGTTATCCATCTTGCAAGCAAGGTTACCTCATTACTGTTATCGGTTACACCTGCTTTAGTTGCTGCTTTACCACCTCCTCCTTTACTGCAATGGTATTCACTAAGTTATAAATTAGAAAGTCTACACACACAATCAATCATAAGTGACCTCATAACTTCTTCTCCCACCAGGCCATGTCAGTGTTGGTTGTTTTGTGTTTATATGACTGAATAACAGCCTCTTCTCTTCTTCTCTTGTGTTAAATCAGGACGGGTTCTTGTTCCCGCTAACTGAGGTAGGAATCCTAACCTTGTTCCGCAATGGAAATAAGCCAATGGCTTTATTGTGTTTTTATCCTCGGTGATTGTCTGTGATTCCCTGTCTCATTGTTGACATTCACCAAATAAAGTCAATCAATCAATCAATCAATCAATCAATCAATCAATCAATCAATCCTGTTGTCTGTTTGTCTAATGGAAGGAAAAGTCAGCTGGAATTCAACTTGCTTTCTTGTGTTTTCAGTGCTGCCACCTGCTGGAGAAGAGGAGCTGCTTTTTCTGTTTCAAGCCTTCTGTGATACGCTGCACATGTGCTGTGAGATACATGATATTATGGTGCTTTGTTTGATTTTTTCCTGAATTGATTTGTTTGCTTCTACCATGGGGCTATGTAGTTAAAAAAAAAAATATTTTTTTGGTCTGTTTTAATTGTGTTTATTGTTGGTTTTATTTTTGAAAATTGACCGGATGCTCTCAAAGTATTGTGTTCCTGTGTGACTTCCTGCCTGGCTCAATCTGCTTTGTGCAGCTTGACGCGGCTGATTGGGATCAGATGCAGCACAGCGCATTTCAGAAGTGTCCCATTCATATAATAATGCTTACTCTTCAAAAACACGCGTCCCAAGCATTTAATAATGCTTATTCTTCAAAAACACGCTGTAGTTTTGATAGTATAAATTCATGTAACTGTAGAAGCTGAGTGTGGTGTGGACAGTTAGTGCAGGTTATTTTGCTGACAAGGGGGTCAGCAAACATCCCTGTCATCATCCCTACAAATCACCTACTGGATATACACGATATAGCACATAATGTGCTGTATGTGATGTATGGCACATACAGTACAGCACATATATGTGATGTATGGCACAAACAGTGCAGCACATATATGTGATGTATGGCACATACAGTACAGCACATATATGTGATGTATGGCACAAACAGTGCAGCACATATATGTGATGTATGGCACAAACAGTACAGCACATATATGTAGCATAACATGTATCTGATGTGTATTTGTGATGTGAAGCTTCACTTCCTCTGTGACATCATTCTTTTCCAGTGCCTAACTTCCTCAAACTGATTCAGACTAAAGGAAGAACATCGGATCCTCCTGTCCTTAATGTCATCTGTAAAATCACATAATCAGCTGCTTCAATATGTTAGGAGCCTTGGGTTTTCTGAGAGTTAGATTCTTATATTTCTACTGGAGTGAGATGTCTTTTCCTACAATAAAGCTTTGGAAAACACTGTGTGACTTTGTTCTTTTAGCTGAGACTGTCATGGTGCAGGTGTGGTGGTGAGGACCCAAATGTGGACAGTGACACAGAGACAGGAGCTAGTGCATAATTAGTGTTGGGCAAGTTACTTCTTTCAAAATGTAATATACTTCATATTACTAGTTACTTTCATTTGAAAGTAATGTTACTTTACAATATTACTGTCTGTGTAGAGTAAGTTGTTACTTATTACAGTACTTTTGCATTACTTTCACCAAAATAACTGCAATAGTAGAACGACATCTCCACGCGGGAACCATGCCGAAAAATAATTTAAACCCTCTTGAAGTCAGTGTAACCCGTCCAAAATTCTAAATGTTATTATTTTCCTTTGTTATTGTCATCGGTTATTTGCATAAAAACACACAATTTGATTAGGACATGATTGTATCTTTATTTAAATATGTGCTTTGATAAAAAACAAACAAAAAACAACTTGTGTTACTTGGCAAAGTGGTATATTACTGAAATCCTATTAGTAATAAGTTATATTACTGAGTTACTGCTAAAAGTAATATATTTCATGTAATATATTACTTTTGTAATGAGTTACCCCCAACACTGTGCATTAGCAGGGTGTATTTAACAGAGCTCTTCAGAGAAAACAGTCAGACACATGACAGCAACAATGATCCGACAAGACTGACAGGGGAGACAAGACTTGATAAAGGCTACACAAGGAGGTGATTACAAAGTAGACACAGTTGGTGCAGACAGATCGAACATGGCACACAGAACTAAATGAACTAGACAAGGCACAAACACAAAGAAATGTAAAGTCTAGACATGATGGAAAAAGTCTCAACCATGACAGACTCTCCTCATGTTTGTGTTTTCAGAAACATGTCCACACCGCATCATATTAATGATCCATAGGAAGTCTCACGTCATTGTGACATATTTAGTTGTATATTTATTACATTTGTGTAACTGATTATGAAGCTCTGTTCATATTTACAGCCTATTATTTATTATAGACCCATTACCATCCATTACCCTAATATTCCATATCTTTATATTAACCTCTGAAAATGATCTTCACAAGGATCAATCCTGAAACATTCGTACATCATAACAAAAGTTATCTCAAGGCGCTTTACAAATAGAGCAGGTAGGAAACCAGGCTCTTCATTTTAGACCCAACAATTGAAACAATTCTCACATGCACTGGTGATTTTAATTTTTTATAATTGTAATATTTTGGTGTTATAATCAGAATGTTATATGTACATTGTAACCTTAGAACCTTACCAATTCATGAGAGTGAACAGACAACATGCATATACTGTAGTTTAGATCAGTGATACTCAACTTGCGGCCCGGGGTCCAGATGCGGCCCGCGATAGGGTGCTGACTGGCCCCCCAAACATTTTCTAATTCACAATGAAAACTAACATTGAATAAAGTTTGACTGAGCTCCAGCTAAAGATCGATCTATCTATCTATCTATCTATCTATCTATCTATCTATCTATCTATCTATCTATCTATCTATCCATCTATCTATCTATCTATCTATCCATCCTGTGTGCACAAGAGATGTTTGGTTAATTTTCTTTTTGGAGAGAGCCTTTATTGATTTGTTTAGGAAGAGGGTTTACTCTGAATAGATTTGAGAACTGAATTGAAGTGAGCAAACTGAATTTCTAACTTTTGTTGTTTATTGTTATTGGGTGGGGGGAACTACAATCCACTACAGAATGAAATAATATTATTAATATTTGCTTATTAACTGGCCCCTGGCCTCTTGTCATTTTGCAAAAGTGGACCCTGGTGAAATCAAGTTGAGTGTCCCTGGTTTAGATAAACAGCCAACTTACTAAGACAATTTTGGGTTCAGGCCAGGCTCGGCTCAGACAGAACGGGCTCGGGTCAGGCTTGTTTTTTGGGCCTGATCTAAGCTCTAATTTGGCGTTACTTTAAAAATGTTTTCTATTTTAATTATGTACCCCAATACATTTCACAAATCGAACACATAACTTACGTGTTACCTATGTCGTGCCTGTCTTTGTCTGTCTTGTCTTTCATTCATTCAGATGCAGTCCCAATGCTACTGTGCTGTTTTCATAGTGCGGTGTGGAAAACAAAAATGACTTTTGAAACGTAAATGCGTTTTTTAAACGCGATTTTCAGAAAACGCTTCAAAAGTCATAAAAGTGGACCTCGTTTGTGAAGATTAGCTTGCTGAACACAAACTTCGCTGTTTAATAAACTTTTGTTACCACATAGCCTACCTTATTTCAAGGATTTGAAATCCCCATACAAAAATCACATTGCCCCCCCCCCCCCTACGAACTTCTGGTTCGTAGTGGCCACTCGTTGTTTTGTTGTTTTTTATGTTACTCTGCTTTGTCTTTTCCTACCCACGTCAAGTGCGCTATTATGTTATGATAGGAACGCTCTACTGAAGATTGGAAATAGCGGGACTCACCAATTTATGGGCGATTTTGAGAGCTGGCCTTGTGAGATCCTCAGAGGCGTAAGTGCTGCCGCTCCCCTTGTGATTCCAACGCTGAGGAGAAAGTGGCGTCGGGGTTGCAGGGCTGGTACGAGGAAACAACTTAGAGCCAAGGCTAAGCGTACACCGCTGCCATCCATACTCCTTGCCAATGTCCAATCCTTGGATAATAAACTGGACGAGATAAGAGCCAGGATCAGCTATCACAGAGACGTGCGGGATTGCAACGTCCTCTGTCTTGTGGAAACATGGCTGATCCCGTCCACCGCCGATGCCGCGATTCAACCAGCCGACTCGTTCACAGTACATCGCTTGGACAGAGACGAGAAGTCGGGGAAAACTAGAGGCGGAGGAGTCTGTTTAATGACTAACAGCTTGTGGGTTAACCCAGGGAATGTTAAGGTTCTGTCCAGGGGCTGCTCCCCCGACCTAGAACACTTGGTGATCTTAGCCCGTCCTCACCATCTCCCCCGGGACACCTCTGCCGTGATTATCTACGCCGTTTACATCCATCCCGCTGCAAAGACAGACACAGCACTGTCAACGTTACACACTGTAAAAACTAGAAGTTCCTTGAGGAACCTCTAGGTTACTCCAAGAACCTAGGGGTTCCCCCAAGAACTCAGAAGTTCCTCAATGCTCCTCAATGCTCTCAGAGGTGCCTGCAAGAACCTTTACTTTTTACGCAGTATGAATATGGTTCCTCAAAGAACCCAATTTGAATTAAGGTTCCTGGATCAGGTTTTTGCAAGTCCAAGTCAAGTCTCAAGTGTTTACAAGTCGAAGTCAAGTCGCATGTCTTTGAGGACAAGTCTCAAGCCAAGTCTCAAGTCATGTGACTAGTCCCCATCTTTGTCATACTGTGAGGATGTTTTTGAATTTATCTCACTGAAATCAAACTTTGCTCTGAAAAGGCTTTCTTCTCCCAAGCATGTCTTCGGGTCATTGAAAAACACTATACAAACTAATAATAATAATAATAATTATTATTATTATGTCATCTATAGTGGTTATTTGCATAAAAACACAGTTTGATTAGGAAATGATTGCATCTTTTTTTAATATGTGCTTTGATTTAATAAAATGTAAATCAATTTGTAACTTGAGTTACTTGACAAAGTAACTTGTAGGCTATAATATTACTGAAATCCTATAAGTAATATGTTATATTACTGAGTCACTGCTAAAAGTTATATATTACATGTAATGTGTTACTTGTGTTACCCCCAACACTGCCATATACACTAGTTGGTCATGAAACTGGCAAATCTGAAGGAACTATATTTCCTCGATTAATGGGGACTGATCTGGCTTTCAGACATGGCTTTTCTTTCTGTCAGTCCGGTAGGTGGCCGCCAATCAAATCAAAAGAAAAAGAAGCGCATAGCTTCTGGATGAAAGCAGCGCGAGCCAGCCATAGATGTATTTCTCTCTCTCACTTTTGCAGCACTGAAGCAGAGCAGACAAGGCAGGACGGTAAGTACAAGCAAGACAGGCAGAGGTTAATTTAAAACGTTTGAAGTTGAGTTTTGTCTTCATTCCGTCTGAAACAATACCTTCATGGGGATAAAACGTTACATCATGATGACATGATGACATAACTAGTTCCGTCTCTTGGTAGAACTTCCGTAAACTCCCATTTCTACCTTAAGAGACAACACCAAACCAGATTTAACAATATTTATTGAATTTAAGATTGTCTTTGGCGGAGAGCTCTTTGGCCAAAAGGGGGATCAGCCACGTGACCGGGAATCAGCCACGTGACGGCGGACCTGCCATGGATTGGCAGGGGCGTCGGAACCCTCCCCCAAAAATGTAATTTAACAAGACTTAAAGAAATGTAATTATGGGCTTACCAGGGCGGTGCTGAAAGGGAGCCTGATAGTTAAGTGGACACAGGAATATACAACGACAGAAATGGGAGTGAGATTAAGGTACAATGCATGAAGTGAACAGGCCACCACCAGACCACCAGTAATTGCAAATGAAGTTTAACAATGGATTTGACCTTTTAAAGAGCAATGGATTAGACCACCAATAATTGCAAAAGAAATATGACAATGGATTTTACCTTTTAAAGAGTCATGGAACGATTATCGCCATTTTGCCTGAAAGGCACAACGTAGAGACGGACCAACCTAATTTAGTCTTGCATCTTGCGATGCACATCTTTGGCAATGCTAAAACCTGCCACGCACATGCGCAGTATAGCATAGAAGGCCGGTGGCTAGCCAGGTAGCTAGCGCGCTACTCAACGTAGGCCGGAAATAGAAGTTTACAAGGGTTATACTTTATCTAGATGACTGGGATTGGATCGATGGATTGGATGCGTAAGAGAGGGAACATGCTACGAAAAGGTTGACTGGAAACTGGGACTAGAGGCATGTTGTTAAAAACCAGATTGGACACGGGAGAGGGAAGCGGCCGCAGACAACAGGGACAGAGTTGCTCAGGGATTAGCACCCAGCCTGAAGTAAGTGCAGCAGCTCTGCAGCAATGATGACTCAAACCAGGGACTAAAGGCATGTTTGATAATACCCGATTGGACACGGGAGGGAAGCGGCCACTGATGGCAGGGATAGATTTGCTCTAGGATTACACGCCCAACATGAATGAGCGCTTCTCTGCAGCGCGATGTACAACATTAGCGTTAGCGACAGCTACCCACTATTTGGGCTCGCTGCATTTGTGAATGAGGAAAACAGCGACTGTATGACAACAACAAGTTTGAGGGGGAGAAAGCTCAAGACCGACTCACATATGCCCAGATCGATCAGAGCTGATCTGACTTGGGAATCAGACCAAACGGAGAGGTCATCAGAAGAGGAGAGCCTTGAGCTGCGGCGGAGCGCAGACGGTGGGACATCCGAACCAGGAGCTGGAGAGTCGGACATGATATGACGCTGCAATGCAGAGGAGACAAGAGCAATAGACAGGTAGGAGGGGAATTCCTTTTAAACAGATTGTAATGAATATGTTCTATTTTTCTATATGACACCGTGTGTCCTTTTGTTTGCTATCTTCCATTCTGAAATATGGAAGCTGAAGTATTGTAAACCACAGTTTTGTATATGTTTTTGTCGTGTCTCATAAGCCCATATGGGCTGGGCACCATTGGTGTGTGACACGTAAATAAAGAAATCAATCAATCAAATCACATATATATATATATACTGTATATATATATAGCTCTGTCCAATCTACTCTCACACTTTCCGGCTCCTGAAAATACTTCCACGAAATGCTGCTGTTAACATTCATGTATAAGCAGATTGGGATTTGACTCTATCGCAGGTACTGTGGCACAAAAGCAGCTGAAGCTACCCTCCGATCCAAGCGACGTATTAATTTAAAAAAGCAAAGAAAAATCACCAGATACTTAAGAGGCATCGCCTTTTGTCCTCCTTTACATGCGGGGCACAACCAAAGACAAAGATTAGCGACACACACACTCGCGCGCAAGTACACATCAGAAGGCTCCTCCCCCTCCCTTTCCGATAGAGGCGAGGTCAATAACCACCTCGCCGTCCGCCGCCTCAGCCCGCCAATTTATGCATGAAGAGGATGCAGAGAGGAGAAAGATGCATTAATGTTCCCGTGAAACACACACACACACCTACACACACACACACACACACACACACACACACATACACATACACACACACACACACACACACACACACACACACACCTACATACACACTTACACACTTACACACACACACACACACACACACACACACACACACACACACACACACACACACACACACACACATGTTGCTCTCAAACTGGAGCATGTGGATGCTGTGGAAACCATCACTGGGTCAATTACAATGAGGGGAACGGAGAAGCGATACCTACCACAGAAATGACATTTAAAATGGATGGAGGAGGGGGGGGGGGGGGGCACACTTTTCAGATGCCCCTGCCCCATCTTCACATCAATCAACTGTAAAGAGGATAACATTGTGTGTGTGTGTGTGTGTGTGTGTGTGTGTGTGTGTGTGTGTGTGTGTGTGTGTGTGTCTGTGTGTGTGTGTGTGTGTGTGTGTGTGTGTGTGAGTGTGAGTGTGTGTGTGTGTGTGTGTGGGGGGGGGGGGGGGGGGCAGAAGAAGGGTGAGTTAAGCGATTGTAGGGAAACAGTGGATGTATAAATCCAGAAGGAGGTGGCAATGCAACATCAAGGATGCCAACTGCCTTAAAACACTACAGAAGAAGAAGAAGAAGAGGGGGGGCGACATGGCCCTGTTTAGACCTGGTATTAACGTGTTTTGGGTGATCCGATCTCAAGTGGACAGCTCTATGTCAGTACGTCAGTTCGCAGCTAGTCTCACAGTGTCAGACCCAACGTCTTACGTCAGCACGCTTCCAGCGACAGAGCGTTTCCAGGTTTGCGGTAGGAATTCCTATGGTAAGATCTGATTGGCTGGGCGGCCGACGGAAGGCCGGCTCTCTGTGTGCATTGGTGCATCGTTCAAAATGTACCGCCCCTGAGTTACGTCACGCAAATAAGGAGGTCTGTGGTTGGTCAATTCATATGTCTCAGGGGGCGGTTCTTAATTAACCACTTGTCAAGAGTTGTGCCTCAGATGTAGATATGTGTCTACGGCTGACTACTGCAAGACTAGTTCACACCTGGCATTAGAATGCATCTCCACATGCGTCTCAGTGACCATTTGTGGTCTGATCTCACTCCCCTGCTCTATATGCAAATAAACAGGTATGGCTACATCATTTCCATTTGCAAAGACAAAATGTGATGTTGTTTCTGTTGCTCACGTTTCTGAGACCAATCAGCACATCATTCAGAATGATGTACAAGCAGTTTAACCCCTTCTACTGTGGCAGGTCTCCACCGTAATGTCATGCTAAACATACGTTTGTTTATTTGTATAGTACTCAGTAGCGGCACCACTGATTTTTTTTTTAGGGCAAAACTAGGGTGCAGACTCTGGAGACAATGCTACTTCTTCTGTGGTGTTTTATGGCAGTTGCCATCCTTTATGTTACCTTACCGCCTCCTTCTGGATTCATCCATCCACTGTTTCCCTACTCTCTGTAGGGAAACAGTGGATGGATCAATCCAGAAGGAGGCAGTAATGCAAGGACACCACCACATGCTCCAGAGCTGTCTGTTTAACCACGAGACCACACAGTTGCTTTTCACTTTTTACACTCCACGGGAATGAAGACGTGAAAAGCTCGAGGTATGTGGCGCCGAGGGACCCAGATGTCTGAACTATCTGCTGCCTGCTCATATTGAGTGAGACATTCTGGAGCCATGTGTATAGGAACGTTCCTCCTGTTGGCCCCACCTTTTTCCAGTCATTCGGCTTCCTTGCCGCAGCAGAATGGTGTCTCGGATGTTGGCGAGGCCCCAGTCAGCAAGCATCACCTTCTTTGAGAATTTATCAATCTGTTGGCAGGTACAACACAAGGGCGCAATTTTGAGCATTTTACTCAAATGTGCAGTGCATTAAAAAGGTGGTGTGACAAAAATTGGGCATGAATTACCAAAACATTTGCAGGCTTGAGATCTTGGTGTATCATATTATATTCTTGTTGTGGATGTACTCGACAGCCATTGACAAGTCGAGGGCTATGAAGTGATGGCCATGCCCTTCAAGCTAAGAGAAAGGAGAACAACAATCAAACCATGTATTTAATCAAATATATCCAAGCGCCCTAAACACCTGTGATGCACTTGCTACCCTAATTGAGGAAAAACCGATATTTAGAGTTTGAAGTGACGACAACTCAGAAATAACTCCACAATTACATGGAGGAAGCAGCCACACGTCTGCGCTCATCCAGAGCAGGAAAACGCGTTTATGAGAAAAGGAAATTGAGAGACAAGTTCATATCCAAACGTTACTAAACACCACTGGGGGGTCTCACGGTACGTACGTGTATTCGTCCCGTGACGTCACCGTACGGTTCGGTACTTCTCCAATCAAGAAGGTGGGGTAAAGCACCTAAACACAGTTTGAACACCATTAAAGAATGAGAACCAACCACAGAAGAAGACACACCAAAACAACATGAGGAAGACGACCATTTTTTTTCACCTTGACTATGGCGAGTGCAGAGGAGACACAGGAGCTAGAAGAGCCACCTCCTTCTTTCAAATCAGCTGTGTGGGAAAGTTTCTGTCGACTGCACCCGCTGTTGCTCTAACAACCGATGGATGTACGTCCCGTGCTACAGAAAGCTACCTCACGATGGCCACCCACTTCCTCAACAGTGAGTGGGAAATGAAAAACCCTGTTCTACTAATGCGACCTGTGTATGAACAGCACACTAGCACTATTGCACCTATTGCACAAGTTTTATTTTTTTATTCAATTGTTTTTTGTGTTTTTATAACGAGATGCTTTTCAGTTCTGTAGCTGTGTCATGCATGCCCTCAACATCCTCTGGCCTCCTGTGTTCAGACTAGGAGGCCAAATCTGATTTGTGAACTTTAGTGACCTATTAATGACTTTACCCAGATTGGTTTTATGAGTCTGGACGCTCCAAGTCTGATTTGTGTCACTTGTCCCAAACCACATATGGAGGTAGTTTCCAATCTGATTTCGACTGATGTGACTTCAGTGCGGACGCGCAGATCCACCAAATCTGATTTGAACGTCACTCGCAACTCGTCATCAAATGCTTCTGCGCAGGAATACCACGTCACCAACGTACGTATTTACTGACGCCCACGTAATCACCATAGCAACCCATGCAGATAGGCTGTTTAGGTCTGGACACACAGATCCGACTGGAGAATCAGATTTGTGGCAGTGCGGACACACTCCCAAATCAGATTTGGGAAACCAATCAAGATAATGATGATTAATGACTTTATCAGCAAATCAGATTTGCCTGTAATGTGAACATGGCCCTAGTTTCTCTCCCCCCTCCCTTTGTGTTTGGATTGTTGGAGCCAGGTGTGTGGGAGCTGGGCTCCAGCTACCACAGCTGCCACTCATCACCTGATTACCTGCTCTCTTCATATACCCGCCCCAGACTCCAAGACAGCGCCAGATAGACCCTTCTCATGGGGGCCATTTTGGGTCGAAAAGGCAGAATAAACACAGGTGCAAGCAAAACACTAATGAGGGTTTCCACATTCCAATCATGGAAGTTGGAAACCCTCATTACTGTTTTGCTTGCACCTGTGTTGACCCTGCCTTTTCGACACAAAATGGCCCCCATGAGAAGGGTCTATTGTAAACTCACAGCATGTCAGTTTATCTCCAGCTAATGCTCCTGCCTAGCCTGACCTTTTCCTTGTGAAAGACAACGCTAATGTCTGTCTCTTGTTCAGATTCCTCCTGCCCTGACTCTGCCTATAGCTGCTCCAATCCACACCTGCTGCCTGTCTGTTCCCTGCATGTGCCTGCCTGGACCTCAGCCTGTCTGTCCCCTGCCTGGACCTCCGCCTGTCAGCCATCGGCGTTCATTCTGCCTGCTGGACCAAACTCCATTCAATAAATTGTCACTTGTGAACTCTGCCCTAGAGTCCAAAAACCCATGCCTAACAAGCTGATTGTCACCTCTTTTTTCTACAGCCAGCCCTACAGTTGATGGAAAGGATTTTTCTGTGCCTCGCTCAACCTACCGTAGTTAAAACTGCCCACTCCAATCAGAAGGTGTGACATATGTTAATACCTTTCCAGTGTGTCCAATTATTCCAGATATATGAAAAATCAATACAACAAGCAATTCTGATATTTAGAACATTATTTTATATAGAGAATATTGCATATTTAGTACAAAGCAGATCAAGTGATATATTACCCAGAGATCTCCGTGGTGGATTTTCAGTGGTCCTTCCTAACAGCAAATATGTAGCAGGTCAAAAAAGACCCTTGAAAACCGACCAATTCTAATATTTTGCGTGGGCTTTTAAAGTGCATTTCCTTGGGGGCGTTCTCTTCTGGTGTGGGCTGGTCTCTCCCCGAAGGTTCCTCCTCCTCTTGGTCCGCATCATGTGACCTGGCTTCCACTGGAGGTCACAGTACTAGCCCTCCCTTGAAATAGTTATCTATTAGCTCCCCTGTCTACCAAAGCAACTGTCAATATATTTACTTTATTACCAGCTTGATATATCTAAATTCCTATTTTGATTCCTATAATTTGGTCAGCTAATTTAGCTATTTACCTATTAGAAATCCTATAGCACTTTATCTATGGTTTACTCTTAGACTAGACAATCTAATTCTACATCCTGGATAAGATCAAATTCAGCTAATTAGTCTGAAGCTGGAACAATTTTTCATACAGCTCAAACTTACTATCTTCTTGGTCTAAAACCATCTCGAGGAGGTGTAAAAAGAGTAAGATGATAGTTCCTTAAGTTAAATTCAACAAATCAGAGAAAACCTCACCCTGTTTAAACCGGATGAGGAAACTCTTATCAATAGAGAGCCGCAGTAACGAGTCCGGAAATCATCGATGCTAACAGCCCTGGTTCAACACAGTTTTCGCCTATGGGAGTTTTGAATGGGTTTTTGGCACGATGCTTCTAATAAGCTCTCTGGGCAACGCTGGCTTAATCAAACGCGAACCAGATGGTAGTAACATCATCTTCACACATGAAGACCACTTTTATGAGTTTTGAAGCTTTTATGTGCCGTTAAAAGGGCGGCTAGCTAGCAAACGGCTAAATGGGACTACACTGTTGAGTCGATGGGGATATATACGTCAATAACGTCATCACTCAAAGGACGAACACGGAAATTCTCTTTCCCTCACCTGGTTCAGCCCGTTCATCCCGGGGTAATCAGTGCACACATCAACAAAAGTCCAGGTTGAGTGCTGACGTGACGTGGAAGCCTATGCGACAGTGTGTAGTTCTGGATTAGCTTAGCACGAGCTTTTTACCTCTAGGGCTCGCATTTACGCTTCAAAACTCATGAAAGTGGTCCTCATGTGTGAAGATTATCCCGCTGAACCTTGGTTCGCGTTTGATTAAACTTGCGTTGCCCAGATACCTTATTTGAAGCATCGCCCCAAAAACCCATTCAAAAATCCCATAGACAGAAACAGTGTTGAACCAGGAAGTTCGGGACTTCCGCATTCAGCCTACAAAAATACGTCATCCCTGCGGCTCTCTATTACCAATTAATTTAACGGCTACCTGCCAATTCGGTCGGCAGATTCAACTTTAATATGACCACTATTTTGACTATACATTCATTTTCCATTCTATAGTTGCAGTAGTAATAATAGGCTGATATTTATCTAAATATTATATAGCACTCTCCTTTTGTATCAAGTGGGACAAATTGAAGTTGTTCACAACATCCGACTCTCCTCTCATTGGTGCTGTGTCCTAGCCTAGGTAAACCCAGCCACCACGTGACCTGCTCTCTCAGTTCCCAGTCACTAGCGTCTAGACTCCGGGCCATTCACAACGATTTCCGCGGCGATTGAAAGACTCCCGCAGACCCGCAGCCAATGAGTGACGGCATGACTGCCAACATCAGTCCTGCCGTGATCGGCCAATCAGAGAGTGCGTCTTTGTCAATGACGTGTAACAGCTGCAGCGGCTTAGCACTACCTAGCCGTTAGCATTTGGCATCTCTAAAGCATAGCTCCCGAGCTAGCTACTAGCTGGCTAGCTATATGGCTATGCAACTACGTGAGGAAATTCAAGTGAAAACAGCTGTTGAGGTTGAGGTCTGTTGATCAAAATAACACCTAGCGTTATCGAAATCGGATTTTAGCGGACCATACAAGCCAGGGCTTCAGAGCTGATCACCTGGACACATTTTATGGCGAAATTATCTGATAAACTTGTCTGTGCTGCTCTGTGGTGATCAGCTAATGTCTTCATAGCATTGTGATTATGATTTAATGCATTATGGAAGATAAACGCTGGTTTAACATAATTAAAATAATTCCCTACCAAACATGTAAAGTGACGCTTCTGGGCAGTAGACCATTTGGGCATAACATTATGTAATGTGACATGAGATCACCACATTTCAATAAATATAACGTTTTTGCACATTTGAATGCTGCTGGTCGTTTGTTTAATGCTGTATATATTGGATATTTAAAGCTGATACACAACAGAATTGTGTTGAGGTAATTCTGCAAAGCTCAGTTAAAAATATAACATGTAACACTTTACACAATCAAATCTAACTTATTCACAGCAATACACAGTCCAGTAGTACAGTGGGCTAATTGTTTGAATTATATCGAAATATATTTGCATGGTGTAGCATGTAATGCAAAGACAGGATTGAAAAATATAGGTCACTTGTATTCACTTCAGACAAGACACTACGTTAAAGTCTGAAATTTACCTAGATTTGCTATAAGAATTGACATTTCAGCTTGTCACCTGATGTAATTATTAATGGACAGTAGCCTACAGTAGTAAAGATTTTGAACATTTTGATTAATCAATCCAAGTCAGAAACAACATGTGCTGTGAGCCTTTTACAATTCAAAAACCTTACTTCCAACAATTAACTAGCCTGCACTAACTACTGCACAGTATCGTGTACAAATATTGAATGCAACAGTCTCGTTCTGGAGCGAACCCCTCAGCTGAATTCACGTTGGAATATGATATCAAGGCTTGATAGATTTGATTGTACTCATACAGCAGTGTGGAGCTTAACATCTAGCTAGGTTGCATCTGGAATATGATCTGGATTATGTATAATATACAGTATAACACTACGCTCACTATTTCATGACATTCACGTTAACGCTATAGCCTCCAAAAATCTACTGTAGCTAGCTAGCGTCAGCTACATCTGTAACCACGCTGAAATGCGAGTGCATTAACGTTATTTCTAGCTAGGTCAAACACACCTTACCGTTATGAGTGTGGCCGTTTTTGATTAACATTAAGTCCACGATCATTTCCGGGCTGTAGCAGAGTCGAGCCCCGGAGGCAGCCTGGAGCTCTGAGAGCTCCAGAGGGGTGCGCGATGCACTGCTACCTGCCCGACACCCTGCACCCGACCTCGGGCTGCAGCAGAGTCGAGCCCCGGAGGCAGCCTGGAGCTCTGCGAGCTCCAGAGGGGTGCGCGATGCACTGCTGCCTGCCCGACACCCTGCATGAGCTTGATTTGATTTGTTTTGTCTGGTACTATTCAATATGATTTATGCAGATAAGACAGCGTGTCCCTGAAAACTAGATCATATCACTGTATAGATGATGACTGTTCTTCACAGCCACAAATATCTCTCCAGATCTGCGGCCATCTGCAGCAGGGATCGAGGTTTGGGTCCGTGTAGACAGTTGTCCTGTTCCTCTTTCATTCCCTGACCACCGTCACAGGAGTCATTGGCAGAGGCGATGTTCTCTCTTCTTGGAAGCTCTAATAATATAAAACGTAGCAGTTACTGTATGTTACACGTGGCTAACGTTAGCTAGCTTCTGACATGTTTTTCTAGAATTCATTAGATCGTTAAATGCTCCCGTAATCTAGCTAGCTAACGTTACCTCGCTAACCCCCACACAGCCGATGAGGAAAAGTCATTCATTTATCGAATGTCTTTCTTACCAAACACAATTACGCTAGTTTCTGAGATAATATATAGTGTGGCATATACCTGTGAATAACATATTCTTACCTGGAAATCACACATCGATCCGTAGGCCAGCTCTGAGTCTGTTTACATTTCGGGCGGAGGGGGGCTTGGTTGGTTGTAGCTGGTTGTAACCATTTGCGTGCTAGCAGTACTGAAATGAAAAGTGTTAGCTCGCTTGCTAACAACAAAGGTCGCAGAGCGATGACGCCATCTGCTGCACTGCGCATGTGCTCTGTGCACAAAGCTGGTTGGATGAAGGTTGCGTAATGGAGCGGTCTATCGGGGGGGGCCCAACAACCGCAGGAAATCGTTTAGCACAGGCGGGGGACCAGACCATAGTGACTGAGAACAGGTCTGAGAGCAGGTCACGTGGGGGATGGGTTTACCCAGGCTAGCTGTGTCCTGTGTCAGATCCTGTCTCCTCTGGGGGAAAAGGTCAGCACATCGAATGCATGGTCTAAACTTTATTTCATATCAGATATCAAAACCACTCAGTCAATCAGTATGATATATATGCACAATATGCCTCAATGCACATACAATATTGTGATGCTTCTCACAAAGACTTTGCATCCTGCGGGCTTTGTGGAATGTCCCCCACCTCCGCTGATGATTTCCAGACCTGTCTCAAATAACAGTCTAAAAGGGGTCTTACTGATAACAAGGACCATTTAACCATCTGGTGAACTCATTAACTGTGACGTCCTTGCACAACCTCCCCTGGCCCATCTGAACTCCAACCCATCCAGGGTCGAACCCACCATCCCTCAGAGAATCTATGTAATGTTTTCCCAGACCTACCATAAACAGGGCTTATCATAAAAGCTTGTCACACACAGAGCATTGTTCAATTTCCACTGAACCCTCTAATGGTTAATCCCCAAAGCCACCATGTCTCCTGTCAGAAAAGGAGAGACGTTTATCTTTAAGTTTAAAGGTTCCTCAGCAGCTCACCCGATGACCTACAAGTGTACTTCAGGAATCAAAGATATATTTGAATTAACAAATGACAAGATCATCTCTGTAATTAGATATTTTCACATCAGCTGGGCCTCCATGGTGAGATATCCGCCTCTCCTGCTGAATCCAATCTGGACTTAATGAAGAAATGTTTGGTTACTTATCAAAAAACCAAGGATCTGAGGAGAGAAATCCTATCACAGTGTATGTTCACTAAAGTGTTTATTGCTTTACTACAGTGGTTCTCAAAGTCAGGGTTCCCACACCTTCCTCAACATCAAAGTCAAGGACCTTTCAAGGACCTTCTCCTCAAATTCAAGGACTCAATACGGCGCAGTTTGAGACACAGATCAAGGTTCATCACTGTTAGAACAGTAGAAAAACAAAGCATTTGTATGGTGATAAGCAGAAGCTCACAGACAATTAAAAAGAGAGAGGCTTGAATGTGTGAACACCTCTCAACTGTGCTGTGTCTGTGATGCCAGCAGACTATGTGGTCTATTTCCTTCTCAGCACAGCAAAACATAAACTGTGGAGACATATGCTACCCTAAATTCAAGCACTTTTAAGGCCTTGATTTTTTTATTTTTTTTCAAATTCACAAACTTTCAAGGATTTCAAGGACTGGTGGGGAACCCTGCAAAGTGGGGTCCAGGGCCCCCCAGGGGTCCTTGGGGGGGGGTTCCAGGGGGAACCCCAGCTAAAAGGGGAATCATTTATTTTCACACTATCCATCCATAAGTAACACAATGACAGGATGTATGACTGTTTTGGTCGTGGGCTTCATACACTTTAGGTAATGAAACATCTAAAAGCTGGGCTTCATACACTTTAGGTAATGAAACATCTAAAAGCTGGGCTTCATACACTTTAGGTAATGAAACATCTAAAAGCTGGGCTTCATACACTTTAGGTAATGAAACATCTAAAAGCTGGGCTTCATAAACTTTAGGTAATGAAACATCTAAAAGCTGGGCTTCATAAACTTTAGGTAATGAAACATCTAAAAGCTGGGCTTCATACACTTTAGGTAATGAAACATCTAAAAGCTAAAATCTTATCAGATTGTTTGATCATTCGACAAAATCTTAAATGGGGGTCCGTGATCTAATTTGTGTCAGTTTAGGCATCACAGTTTAGAAACACTGCTTTAATACACAATAGAGCCAGGCTGTACCAATTTATGACACTAGGTAGAGCACTAGTGTTGCTGGTTCAAAAAAATGTCACAGGTTAAATGAAATTAAACAAAACCTAGCCTTATGCATTTGGGATACTTTTGTTGCCTTTTCCCCCGTTTTACCGAACTCGTACTGAACCGTGACCCCGAAAAAGGGGTACCGAACCATGACTGTGTACCGTTATACACCTACACACACACACACACACACACACACACACACACACACACACACACACACACACACACACACACACACACACACACACAGAGACTTGTATTTACCCAATGGTAAAACAATCCTGGCAATTCAAAATGATGTAATCCAAATCTTAAAATTGGAAGCCTTATCTAAAATATGCCCTGTGAAAATAATGAAATTCATGCTTTTTGTAAAAAGTGGTCCAAAAATGACACTTTTTTTCGCTGTTTCAATGGGAAATTGCTATATATTTTGTGCAAAAATACAAATTCAAATTATGTTTCTTTCCTTTTTTTTCTTTTAAGTTACTGCATTTATGGATTTTATGTGCAACCATGTCATATTACAGAGGACATAATTTTGTCTCCTTTTGTAAATAGAAAAAGACAATAACATGTCGATGGTGAACTTTAAAAAAATGTCCCAGGTACACTGTTCCGTTGAAGAAGTTCAAAAGCCTTTATTAGTCCATGTTAAAAAGTTAAAAACTGCAATAGCAGACCGACACGTTTCCTCCTGTGAGCTGAAATGGGACATTTTTTAAAGTTCACCATTGACACATTATTATTATTATTCATCTTTACAAAAGGAGACAAACTTTTCCTCTGTAGTATTTGATCCAGCCCACTCCTACAAGCACCTGTTTCCTGTCTACACTGATTAATCTACAGACCCACGCAGCACGTACTATCCTGACTCATACATTATATATTGCACAGTTATTTACCGTTCAATGTAAACAAGAATTTGAGTCAGATATTGCACAATTACACAGACTATAGATCACACTCACAGTCCAAAAATGTGTGTGTGTGTGTGTGTGTGTGTGTGTGTGTGTGTGTGTGTGTGTGTGTGTGTGTGTGTGTGTGTGTGTGTGCGTGTGTGTGTGAGTGTGCAGTGACATTAAGTGAAAATGAAACTAAAGACAAACAAGAAAAAGCTGTAAAACCACCAGCAGCAATCATTCTCACCAAGGACTCTCACACACCCAACTGCCCCACACACACACACACACACACACACACACACACACACACACACACGCACGCACGCACGCACGCACGCACGCACACACACACACACACACACACACACACACACACACACATACGCACACACACACACACACACACACACACACACACACACACACACACACACACACACGCACGCACACACGCAGACAGGCAGACAGTTATATTGTTTTGACTTTATATTTCTCTTTGTGTTTCTGGTTCATTAAACTGAGACCACGGACACTTTTAAAGTAACTGACAGTAGGCTGGTAGCAGGGCACTGCCAAGTTGGCCTTGAGGATCTGCAGGGCATCACGGACAGTCGGGCCTCCATGGCCTCTGCTCTGGGTAATTCCCACCCTGGCTGGAACCGTGGAAAGAAAATCACAAAAATCCAATTTCTTTGCATTTTTACATCAATCTTCAACCATGTTTACTCCATTCAAAACAAAATCTACAGTGTGCTTAGGTCAGCATGTATGATCAAGTTTCAACCAATATCATGACATGACTGTCAATCAATCTCCAACTGTCATTCTCTGACAATTATAACATTAACTCACTGATTTTTCTGCACACACACCAAAAAATATATAAATATATATATATATATATATATATATATATATATATATATATATATATACAGGGGGAGTCTCACTGAGAGCAATGCTGTGCCCTGTTCACATTCACACACACATTCACACCTGGAAGCAGACCAGTACAACCACAATCTGATCTGTTGGCCACTGAGCAGCTCCACTGGAGCAGTTGGGGTTAGGGGCCTTGCTCAAGGGCACCTCAGTGGTGGTAATGAGGGAGGGGCAAGCGCTGCCTTTTCACTTTCCCCACCCAGATTTATCCTGCCGGTCCCGGGGATTGAACCGACGACCTTCCGGTCACACGCTCGCTTCTCTAAGCGTTGGGCCACCACTGACCTAAAAAATTAAACCTGTATCTGCCATAATAAACCACTCTGCTGTTTATTTAACATATACTTTAGATTACCCTAATCAGGTAAGTTTACATAAACTAATTTAAACCATAAAGTATTGTTGGAGGTTTATTATGGTTTATAATGAACCACCAGGGGGCGTCTCCACTCCTCACTATCTGCTGCTGTTGAATCCAACATGTTGCCTCTAGCAGCAGATGACACAACCAGCAGCTGTGTTTCTCATTGGCTGCTGACTAGACTGGACATGGAAGTGAAAGTAAAGAGCGGGGACTTTCCAGAGACGCTGCTTTCAGGTGCTGCTCGTAAACTTACTCTACCCCTGCTGAAGTGAGTGAATAGAGTGAGAGATGAGTTCAGGTGCTGTATAGGTTGATTGGACATATTAAAATGATCATGTGTTTTATGTTACAACATGTTAGAAAGAACACATCCAGCAGCTGCTGACTGAGAGGAAATAAAGTATAAACGTGAACAAGTGATGAGATCTGATTAACTTGTTTCTATGACAATTTACTCATCAGGACGTGGCTGGCCAGTGGTGAAATACTGTTGTATCTGAAGGCACCATGAGACTGGACTGGTCTGGTGGGAAGCAAAACCTGGAACAGAAACTCTGAACTTGAACAGACCACAGTGCACAGATAAGCAAAACCTGGAACAGAAACTCCGAACTTGAACAGACCACAGTGCACAGTCTACTGTCACACTTACTATTACATGAAAAACTTGAGTTGTGTTTTAAGAAAGGCACTTTCTTTATTGGAAACTTTATTTCCCAGGCATGGGAGCTAAGGCAAAATGTTCTGTTCAGAAAATGATGTAATGATTTTGTTTTGCTGCTGTGGTGTATGTTATGTTATGCTGTGATTTAGTTTTATTACTGCGGCGTTGGCGTATGTTGTACTGTATAATGTATAATTTGTGTGTCTTGTAAGCCCATGGGCTGGGCACTGTCAAGTGCATGACACATTTCACATCACATGTAGCCTACTATCACTAATACTATAGCAGTAAAGTTTTAACAGAGCAAAGTCACAAAGTGCTTCACAAGAGTCAAATAGTTCAAATAAGACCAGAAAACTGTAAAATATATACCGGTAAATGAAAAGAAAAAAAAACATTAAAACACAAGACATAAAAACACAGAGACACAGGAGGCTATAGGCCGGTCTGAGCAGAAGACTCTTCAGCTGTTTTTTGAAAATCAACAGAGCCTATATGAATACAAGTTGAATTGTAGATATGAGTTATATGAATTATATATTTATGGATGGTGAGAAAGGGCTAGGATTAAATATTACTTCTTCCTACTCCTTTTTTCCATTATGGTTTCGGGTTGTCCGTGCGTACGTAATGTCCGTACGTATGGGCCGCCCATGGGGAAAACTTTCTGGGGCATAGCCGCTTTTTATTCTTTACCATTTTATTTTGAACCTAAATATTCACCATTACTTCTTAAAACATAAAACATACATGTTTTATGTATTATTGCTTTGAGCTAGAGTCCAAGTCAAGTCTCAAGTCTGGTCACAAGTCCAAGTCAAGTCAAGTCCCTTATGGATGAGCGTTCTATCAGCTGCATGCCATCCTGTCTGCTTAGAACACTGCTTAGTTCAAACTAAGGAATTCAAAGCATGTACTGTATTATCCTCACTCCATTACCTATAGCATACAGTATCAGCATTGACAGATGTGGAAAGAGTACTGACAAATCCTACTCAAGTACAAGTATTGTTACTTTAGTGAAAATTTACTCAAGTACAAGTAAAAGTACTAGTCCAGGAGATGACTCAAGTAAGAGTAAAAAAGTAGCCTATTTAAAAGTACTCAAAGTACTCGAGTAAAAGTTCATTTGTGTTGGTTAGAAACCGTTAGAGGTTAGATTCTCTGCTCGAACCCGGCCCGTGTCAGGTCCCCCCCCCCCCCCCCCCCCCCCATTCCTCGGACCCGGGGCGGGCTCGTGGTCTGATATAAGGCCCTTTCTTTTTCTTTTTTATAATTGTAATATTTTGGTGTTATAATCAGAATGTTATATGTACACTGTAACCTTAGAACCTTATCAATTCATGAGAGTGAACATCAGACAACATGCATATAGTTTAGATCAGTGATACTCAACATGCGGCCCGGGGTCCAGATGCGGCCCGCGATAGGGTGCTGACTGGCCGCCTGAACATTTTCTAATTCACAATGAAAACTAACATTGAATTAAGCAATATCACACGAGAGGGAGTGCTGTTGTTGGCTAATATCGTCACTGCTGTGATTCGGTCGTAGTCGACGATAATCACAGCAGTGACAATATTAGCCAACAACAGCACGACCTCGAGTGTGATATTGATTTTATACAACAGTTCTATTAAACAAAGCTGATTAAAAAAATGACAAAAAGCTGAGAAAATATATGATTTCTCTATTTATTCCTCCGCCAACAAAAATAGTCCCCTCAGCTTTCCGCTTTGCCGGAAATGTAGCCTAATTAACTGCAGGCTGTCTACTTTTTGTCATACACATTGATGTCAAGCGTTTTGTTGATTAGAGCAGCTGTGAAGCAGAGTGATCTACACACAGTGAAGCGCCAGTGCGTTATCATGAAATATCAGCACTGGTAGGATCCCTCTTGTCCAATCAAATTGCTCGGCCGGAACTACCTGTTGTATAATAAAGTTTGACTGAGCTCCAGCTAAATTGTCAAATATCACCGCCTGCTAGCCGCCCAGGCACTTACAGTATATGTACCCAACTATCTATCTATCTATCTATCTATCTATCTATCTATCTATCTATCTATCTATCTATCTATCTATCTATCTATGTATCTACAGTATCTATCTATCTATCCTGTGTGCACAAGAGATGTTTGGTTAATTTTCTTTTTGGAGAGAGCCTTTATTGATTTGTTTAGGAAGAGGGTTTACTCTGAATAGATTTGAGAACTGAATTGAAGTGAGCAAACTTAATTTCTAACTTTTGTTGTTTATTGTTATTGGGTGGGGGGAACTACAATCCACTACAGAATAAAATAATATTATTAATATTTGTTTATTAACTGGCCCCTGGCCTCTTGTCATTTTGCAAAAGTGGCCCCTGGTGAAAGCAAGTTGAGTGTCCTTTAGATAAACAATCAACTTATTAAGACAATTTTGGGTTCGGGCCAGGCTCGGCTCAGACAGAACGGGCTCGGGTCAGGCTTGTTTTTTGGGCCTGATCTAAGCTCTAATTTGGCGTTACTTTAAAAATGTTTTATATTTTAATTATGTACCTCAATAGATTTCACAAATCTAACACGTAACTTACGTGTTACCTATGTCGTCCCTGTCTTTGTCTGTCTTGTCTTTCATTCATTCAGATGCAGTCCCAATGCTACTGTGCTGTTTTCATAGTGCGGTGTGGAAAACAACAATGACTTTTGAAACGTAAATGCGTTTTTTAAACGCGATTTTCAGAAAACGCTTCAAAAGTCATAAAAGTGGACCTCGTTTGTGAAGATTATCTCGATGAACACAAACTTTGCTGTTTAATAAACTTTTGTTAACCACATACAATTAATTAATGCCTTTGAAATCCCCATACAAAAATCACATTGCCTTCCCCCCGTACAAACCAGGAAGTGCAGGGACTTCTGGGTAAGCCTACAACGGCATCACGTTTAACACGTTTAACCCTACTTTAACCCGTCCCACTTCAGACTCATCATCTGAGTAGAACAGTGGTTCTCAAACGGTTTAGCCAGTACTCCCTTTCCCTGATTTCTGAATCAAAGTATCCCCTTTACCCTACAAGTTACAACATTTTGCTTAGAAAACTGCAAGAGGAAACTAGAGCACAATGATGCAATGACTGTATGATAACCCACCTTTTGAAGAATATAACATTACAAAATAAGAAATGGAGTGAAAGAGTTGCAATTTGCGCCTCCTGAGCAGATTTAGAACGTTTCATTTATTTTCATGATTTATTCTGACATTTTTTCATTTTCCCTTTTCTCTCAAGTACCCCTTGTAGTACCTCCATGTACCCCTAGGGGTACACATACCCCAGTTTGTTAACCACTGCAGAGGATGCTGGTGAGAGTTCAGAGGAGGCAGCATCAGCTGAGGATTACCCCCCCCCCCCCCCTCCAAACAACGTGAATATGATCTGATGATACGAAGCCTTTAGCCTGGACGCTTCCATCATCACCTGAGCTCACTCATCACTCATCATGTGCCAACAACACACTCATCTTGCACACACACACACACACACACACACACACACACACACACGCGCAAACACACACACACACACACACACACACACACACACACACACACACATCAGACTCAGGTGAGGTCATTCGTTTCAGCATGTGTGGAGGTAGAGCGGTTCGTTCCACTCATCGCTTTGGATAAAAGAGGTCGGTGGTTCGATCCCGCCGCCTCCTCCAGTCTGATGTTGAAGTGTCCTTGGTGGGCAAGATACTGAACCCCAAATTGTTCCTGATGGCTGTGCCAGCGTCACCATCGCTGTGAATACCCATACGGAAGAGGCATATATACACATATATGGACATACATCCGACACAAGGTCCACATATATGTCACCATACATGTACATGTATGCACTTTGCATACAAACCCACCTGAGATATATGCATATATATGTGAGGATCATATATGTGATCCAAATATAAATTGACATATATGATCATATAGGCAATTAACATATATGAGTACTCCCATACATGTGATCATATATGCTCATGTAAGTAATGGACATATAGGATTATTCTAGCATATGTTTAGATATATGTACATATAAGCAATTAACATATAAGAATATTTTTACATATTTCCGCATATATGCAAATACAAGCAACACACATATATGTTATTCTCTTGCATATCAATATATGTGTGCATATGAGCATTAAACATATATGATTATTATTACGTATGTCAACATATATGCTCATATAATCAATTCACATATGCGGATGTTCACATACATGTAATCATATATGTTTGTGTAAGCATTGAACATATAGGGTTAAACTTACATATGTCTACATATATGTGCATATCAGCAATTACCATATAAGAATTTACTTATTATGTAAGCATGTATGCTCATATAAGCAATTAACATATATGAGTACTCCCATACATGTGATCATATATGCTCATGTAAGTAATGGACATATAGGGTTATTCTTGCATATGTTTAGATATATGTACATATAAGCAATTAACATATAAGAATGTTTCTACATATTTCCGCATATATGCAAATACAAGCAACACACATATATGTTATTCTCTTGCATATCAAAATATGTGTGCATTTAAGCATTAAACATATATGATCATTATTACGTATGTCAACATATATGCTCATATAATCAATTAACATATGCGGATGTTCGCATACATGTAATCATATATGTTTGTGTAAGCATTAAACATATATGGTTAAACTTACATATGTCTACACATATGTGCATATCAGCAATTAACATATAAGAATTTACTTACATATGTAAGCATGTATGCTCATATAAGCAATTAACATATGAGTATTCTCATACAAGTGATCATATATGTTTATACAAGTAATGGACATACAGGGTTATTCTCGCATATGTTTAGATATATGTACATATAAGCAATTAACACATAAGAATATTTCTACATATTTCCGCATATATGCAAATACAAGCAACACACATATCTGTTATTCTCTTGCATATCAAAATATGTGTGCATATAAGCATTAAACATATATGATCATTATTACGTATGTCAACATATATGCTCATATAATCAATTAACATATGCGGATGTTCGCATACATGTAATCATATATGTTTGTGTAAGCATTGAACATATAGGGTTAAACTTACATATGTCTACATATATGTGCATATCAGCAATTACCATATAAGAATTTACGTACATATGCAAGCATGTTTGCTCATATAAGCAATTAACATATATGAGTATTCTCATACATGTGATCATATATGTTCATACAAGTAATGGACATACAGGGTTATTCTCGCATATGTTTAGATATATGTACATATAAGCAATTAACATATAAGAATATCTCTACATATTTCCGCATATATGCAAATACAAGCAACACACATATATGTTATTCTCTTGCATATCAAAATATGTGTGCATATAAGCATTAAACATATATGATCATTATTACGTATGTCAACATATATGCTCATATAATCAATTAACATATGCAGATGTTCGCATATATGTAATCATATATGTTTGTGTAAGCTTTGAACATATATGGTTAAACTTACATATGTCTACATATACGTGCATATCAGCAATTCACATATAAGAATTTACTTATGTAAGCATGTATGCTCATATAAGCAATTAACATATATGAGTATTCTCATACATGTGATCATATATGTCCATGCAAGTAATGGACATACAGGGTTATTCTTGCATATGTTTATATATATGTACATATAAGCAATTAACATATAAGAATATTTCTACATATTTCCGCATATATGCAAATACAAGCAACACACATATATGTTATTCTCTTGCATATCAAAATATGTGTGCATATAAGCATTAAACATATATGATCATTATTACGTATGTCAACATATATGCTCATATAATCAATTAACATATGCGGATGTTCGCATACATGTAATCATATATGTTTGTGTAAGCATTGAACATATAGGGTTAAACTTACATATGTCTACATATATGTGCATATCAGCAATTAACATATACTAATTTACGTACATATGCAAGCATGTTTGCTCATATAAGCAATTAACATATATGAGTATTCTCATACATGTGATCATATATGTTCATACAAGTAATGGACATACAGGGTTATTCTCGCATATGTTTAGATATATGTACATATAAGCAATTAACATAAGAATATTTCTACATATTTTCGCATATATGCAAATACAAGCAACACACATATATGTTATTCTCTTCCATATCAAAATATGTGTTCGTATAAGCATTAAACATATATGATTACTATTATGTATGTCAACATATATGCTCATATAATCAATTAACATATGCGGATATTCTCATACATGTAATCATATATGTTTGTGTACGCATTGAACAAGGGTTAAACTTACATATGTCTACATATATCTGTATATCAGCAATTAACATAGAAGACTTTACTTACATATGTCAGCAGGTATGCTCATATAAGCAATTAACATATATGAGTATTCTCATACATGTGATCATCTATGTTCATGTAAGTAATCCAGGGTGCAGCAGAGAGACTGGTTGGAGGGGGCGTGAACATTTCTCCAGAATTTGCATGGAAGTCCCATGATGCATTTGGGGCAGAGATTAGGGATCTAATATGGTTAATAACTCCACAGGATTTAATTTATGAAGTTTTTAAATTATATATTTGGAATCAGCTTTACGATGAGCTTCTAAATCATATATAATATATGTTTACACTAAAACCATAATATAGACTATGGGGCATTTTAATGACACCACTGTCAAAAAACCCTTATTTTTCAATCTCATGCACACTGGACTAACCTTGAAAATATCCAGTAGTGCTGGAAGTCTTGCACAAAACTAACCATTTTTATGGTGGGTTTCACTTCTGAGATGTTGTTCAATCAAAAATAATTTGGAAAATTATATTTCTTTTAATTAAGAGATATGTGTTTTGATTCCATACATGTTCATATATTGTGATATATATGCACATATATCCTGGATTTATAGGTGGATATATGTCGAATACAGATAAATACATAGTTATACACAGGTAATAGTCATATATGTTCATATAAAATAAAACATATATGTATGTATAGTTATTATTCATATATAGTTTTATATGTATTAACCATATATGCCCGTATAGTGTCAATGCATACAAATGTACATATAATTAATTGCCATATGTGTCCATATACAATCTATACATGTATGCACATATATAATTATATAGGACAAACATATATGGACCATATATGAAACGTTCCAATTCCATACATGTTCATATATTGTGATATATATGCACATATATGCACATCTATCCTGGATATATAGGTGGATATATGTCGAATACAGATAAATACATACAGTTATACACAGGTAATAGTCATATATGTTCATGTAAAATAAACCATATGTATGTATAGTTATTATTCATATATAGTTATATATGTATTAACCATATATGCCCGTATACTGTCAATGCATACAAATGTACATATAATTAATTGCCATATGTGTCCATATACAATCTATACATGTATGCACATATATAATTATATAGGACAAACATATATGGACCATATATGAAACGTTCCAATTCCATACATGTTCATATATTGTGATATATATGCACATATATGCACGTATATCCTGGATATATAGGTGGATATATGTCGAATACAGATAAATACATACAGTTATACACAGGTAATAGTCATATATGTTCATATAAAATAAAACATATATGTATGTATAGTTATTATTCATATATAGTTTTATATGTATTAACCATATATGTCCGTATAGTGTCAATGCATACAAATGTACATATAATTAATTGCCATATGTGTCCATATACAATCTATACGTGTATGCACATATATAATTATATAGGACAAACATATATGGACCATATATGAAACGTTCCAATTCCATACATGTTCATATATTGTGATACATATGCACATATATGCACATATATCCTGGATATATAGGTGGATATATGTCGAATACTTATATGAACATATACTACATGTATGTTTACTACATATATGTGTATATATGCCTCTTCCGTATGGGTAGGTGTGAATGTGCGTGTGCACGCGCGCGCATGCGTGTGTGTGTGTGTGTGTGTGTGTGTGTGTGTGTGTGTGTGTGTGTGTGTGTGCGTGTGCGTGTGCGTGTGCGTGTGTGTGTGTGTGTGTGTCTGTGAATAGGTGTGAATGGATGTGTGTGTGTGTGTGTGTGTGTGTGTGTGTGTGTGTGTGTCTGCGCGCGCGCATGCGTCCGTGCGTGTGTGCGTGAGTGAGTGTGTGAAACTGTATGAGTGAATAATAGGCATTGTAAAAGGCTTTGGATGAAAGCACTAAATGCACTCCATTTATCATCCTTCATGTTGAGTTTAATGGTTATTTCAGAATCAGAATCAGCTTTATTGGCCAAGTATCCTACACATACAAGGCATCTGCGTTGCTCTCAATGTACAGGTATCACACTCACACACTCAGAAGGTAGCCTACTGTATGCACAGCACAGGCTAAAAGAAAGGACAGGAGTGTATTTAAATATTTACATTAACTACTCCTATATAGGCTACAATATGTGTGAAAAGTGTCTATGTTGAAAGCTAAGAGCTGTTACAGTAAGAGCTGCTTCTCTTACCAGAACATTTTAGATAGATAGATAGATAGATAGATAGATAGATAGATAGATAGATAGATAGATAGATAGAGTACTTTATTCATCCCCGTAGGGAAATTCTGGCGTTACAGCAGCAGTAGCATCCATGACATCAACAACTAATTAAACAATAAAAAGTTACACAAATTCCCGTAGGTAAGGTGCAGAGCAAAAACAGCGGTATCAACATATTGCTAGAAAGAAGCAATAAACAATACAATACGTAAATATGCAAACTAGAATATATACAGCTTTACTTCCACCGCCGTTACATCTTTCATTTCCTGGAAACTGTAAGTATATTAAATAATACTATTATTTCTATGACTAAAGCTGTACACTGTTTGATTATTTATATTATAATTGCAATGACTATGCCGTACCCTGGCGTATTATATTACATGGTAATATAGCTATGACTATGAGTGTGCAAAGTGCAACGTGGGCATGAGTGTGCACTGTGCATGTGCAGTATGGATTCAACATTCAGGAGGGTCATTATAGGAGGGTGGGAGGGGAGGGGGGGTGGCAGAGAGGGAGGGGTAGGGAGAGGAGGGCCCTCCTCTCTCGGCATGTCCAGGAGTTATTGTATATTGTTATTGCGGTGGGCACGAAAGACCTCCTGTAACGGTCCTTGCTGCAGGGGAGCTGACGGAGCCTCTGACTGAAACCGCTCCGTTGTCCAGCCAGCAGGTCGTGTAGGGGGTGTGTCGTGTCATCCATGATTTTGAGTATTTTTTGTAGCATCCTTCCCTCCACAACCACCTCCAGGGGTTCCAGAGTGGTCCCCAGCACAGAGCCTGCTCTCCTAAAAAGTTTGTTCAGTTTGTTCGAGTCGCCGGCTCTGATGCAGTTGCCCCAGCAGGTGGCTGCGAAGAGAATTGCACTTGCTACCACAGACTGGTAAAAGATATGCAACATCTTGTTGCATACGTTGAAGGATCTGAGCCTCCTCAGGAAATAGAGTCTACTCTGCCCCTTCTTGTAGACGACTTCGGTATTGCATCTCCAGTCCAGTTTTTTGTCCAGGTGAACGCCCAGGTATTTGTAGCTGTCCACACTCACCACCTCCTCACCCCCGATGGAAATAGGGTTCGGCTCTGTGCTGGTCCTCCTGAAGTCCACAACCATCTCCCTGGTTTTGGACACGTTAAGGAGGAGGTGGTTTTCTCCGCACCAGTCCACAAAGTGGCCCACCAGTTCCCTGTACTCTGCCTCCTCTCCATCCCTGACACACCCCACAACTACAGAGTCATCTGAATATTTCTGCAGATGACAGGATACTGAGTTGTATTGGAAGTCAGAGGTGTATAGGGTGAAGAGGAAAGGTGAGAAAACAGTCCCCTGCGGTGCTCCTGTGCTGCTGACCACCCGGTCGGACACACATCCCCTCAGTCGCACAAACTGTGGTCTGTCCGTCAGGTAGTCAATAATCCAGGAGGTTGTGGAGGCGTCCACCTGCATCCTTTGAAGCTTCTCACGCAGTCGTGCAGGCTGGATGGTGTTGAAAGCACTGGAGAAATCAAAGAACATCATCCTCACAGTGCTGCATGCTGTGTTAAGGTGAGAGTGGACTCGCTGGAGCAGGTAGATGATGGCGTCGTCGACTCCAACCCAGGGGCGGTACGCGAACTGCAGTGGGTCTAGGTAGGAGTTCACCTGGGGTCTGAGATGAGCCAGCATCAGTCTCTCCAGGACCTTCATGATGTGTGATGTCAAGGCCACCGGTCGAAAGTCATTTAGGGCAGATGGAGAGGGCTTCTTAGGAACCGGAACAAGGCAGGAGGTCTTCCACAGCACCGGAACCTTCTCTAGGCTCAGGCTGATGTTGAACAGGTGCTGTAGGACCCCACATAGCTGTCCTGCGCAGGTCTTCAGTACTCTGGGGCAGATACCATCATTTACTCTATTAATTTACTGTATATTAAATGGTAAATGGTAAATGGCCTGCATTTATATAGCACTTTTATCCAAAGCGCTTTACAATCAGTAGATAGTCTACATTCACCCATTCATACACCGATGGCGGCAGGCTGCCACGCAGGGTGCCTACACACCATCGGGAGCAAGGAGGGTTAAGTGTCTTGCCCAAGGACACAGCGACAGCAGCTGGGAGGGAGCTCTACCGCTCTACCTCCTGAGCTAAAGCCGCCCCTGGAGATATATTATTCTCTTTAACTTCATCATGCACCTTTTGGACTGTAAAATGAGCTAAAGCCGCCCCTGGAGATATATTATTCTCTTTAACTTCATCATGCACCTTTTGGACTGTAAATTCATATTTATCACTCAGCTCCTTCTAATGTAACTCCTGTGTATATTATATTGGACTGCACTTAGATTTTCTTGTTTTTATCTTTCTATATTGTTTGTCTTCTGACCATTGATGTGACCTCTATACTGCATACTTACACTAAGTCAAATTCCTCATAGTAATCTGATTACCTATGTGGCAATAAAAGTGATTCTGATTCTGAAGTGTCTACAGTATATATAAATAAGACTCATACAGATATTACAGAGTATATCATTCTGTCTTCTTTTGTAAATAGAAAAAGACAAATAATATATGTGTCAATGGTGAACTTTAAAAAATGCCACAGGTACACTGTTCTGAAAGCCTTTATTAGTCCATGGCTATAGAAAAGTAAAAAACTGCAACAGCAACAGCATACAAGGTGCTTGAACTTCAATGGAACCGTGTGCCTGGGACATTTTTTAACTTCGCCATTGACACTTTATTATTCATCTTTTTCTATTTACTAAAGGAGACAACATTTTCCTCTGTAGTATTTGATCCAGCCCAGCCCACTCCTACCCATTTCCTGTCTACACTAATTAACCTATAGACCCACGCAGCACTCCTATATCCTGACTCGGATACATTATAATGTATATTGTACAGTTATTTACCGTTCAATGTAAACAAGACTGTTATTAACAGTTATTGCACAGTAAATGTATTTCAAAGTGTGTGTGTGTGTGTGTATGTGGTGTGTGGTGTGTGTGTGTGTGTGTGTGTGTGTGTGTGTGTGTGTGTGTGTGTGTGTGTGTGTGTGTGTGTGTGTGTGTGTGTGTGTGTGGTGACTGAAAACGAAACTAAAGACAACAAACAAGAAAAGGCTGTAAAGGCAGCATAATAATACAGCAAAGAAAACTAGAATAGCAATATGAGTCTAGCATGTTATTAAATATAACAATCACAAGCTATACTCCAGCTTTCCAGAACATATCAAGTGAAATGAATGAATGAAAACAAAACCACCAGACACCATTATGAAGGTGTGCACAAAAACAACAGAGCGACATAGTGAGACAGGAAAACATGAGAAAATACAGTAGACTATAGATCACACTCGCAGTCGTGTGTGTGTGTGTGTGTGTGTGTGTGTGTGTGTGTGTGTGTGTGTGTGTGTGTGTGTGTGGAGAAGACAATTCTTTGTATACACTTGTGTGCTAAACATGTTTACATGTCTGCTTATATCAATTATAATATACAGTATTAATATGTCTCCTGTGTTTACAAGCACATATGCATGCAGTGTCTGCTTCTATACACTGTACTGTACTGCAACCTTCTTCCAAAAGATTTGGATCTCTAATATTTGCCCTACTTTGGATCCAAATAAAAGTATTTAAATGTGTGAGTGAGTGTGCAGTGACATTAACTGAAAATGAAACTAAAGACAAACAACAAACAAGCCAACAAGAACAGGCTGTAAAACCAGCAGCAGCAATCATTCTCACCAAGGACTCTCACACACCCAACTGCCACACAGACACACACAGACAGACAGACAGACAGACAGACAGACAGACAGACAGACAGACAGACAGACAGACAGACAGACAGACATTTCTATTGTTATGACTTGTTATTTCTCTTTGTGTTTCTGTCTGGTTTATTCCCTCTGTTTTACCTCCTGGTCTGTGAACCATTCTGAAAAAACTTTGAAAAGAGTTATGAATAAAGTTATTCTTATTGTGTTATTATGTGAGTGTAATAAAGTGCAGAGTAAACTCTTCTCCTCCATCATCACTTCATTTCTCAGCAATTCCCGACTGTGTTTACCTGGAAACTGATGATGCAAGTGTCAGCTGTAATGTGATTGGTGGAGCTGTGTTTAAGATAACACTCTTCCTTGTGTTTGCTTCAGTTTGCAGCAGTCAGTGTGAAGTGAACACGGTCCTGTTGTGTTGTGAAGATGAAGAGCTCACAGACCCTCCTCTTCCTCTCATGTCTCCTTGGTGTCACAGCAGACAGTAAGTAGACACATTCAGTCACTTTACACATCCAAGATTTCATGTTGATGTGAAAATCTTTTGAGTTGAGCTCCAGAGAGAGATTTAGTGTCACTGAGATATTTAAAGTTTTCTGCTTTACTTTGGAGGAGAGAGGGTACTCTTATTAGTTATTCAATGGTTTTAAATATATAACAATAAACAGACAAACTCTATATCAACCTGACTGGATAACATTTGGCAGCAGGATGTGAAACATAAGTTCAGTCTGTGATTCTGGATGTGAAGAATTTTACGTGTTTTTCATCTTGTTTCCTCTCAGCTGTACATGAGGATATTGCCATCCTTGGCTGTTCAGACACTGATGGAGAGGACATGTATGGACTGGATGGTGAAGAGGTGTGGTACGCAGACTTCATCAACAAGAAAGGGGTGGAGCCTCAGCCCAAGTTTGTAAATCACATAACCTACCCAGGAGGTTATGAACAAGCTGTGGTTAATCAGGTGGTCTGCAGAGGAAACCTGAAAATACATCAACGAGCATTCAAGAACCTTCCTCTGCAGCTCGGTAAGGAAAGATGATAAAGTTTGATTTAATACTGTTCAACAATTTAAATACAGATAAGGAATGACTGCAGCCAGGTGTTTTACATTAATGTAATACATATACAATACTTTGACCATATTGTAATGTAAGATTCTTTCCCATAAGTATATTTATTGAGTTTTGTTCTTTTTCAAACTAAAACAATAACAAAAACAAATTGCTCAGTACAACATTGGTCTACACAATCAGTCAATCACACAGTCACACAATCACAATCAATGACAGTTAGACATATATCAAGAATAAACCATTTCCTTACATAAAAAATCAGTCAATGAGCAAGATACCAAGTTACAAAATAAATTAGTAAAGAAATGGAGGGGGGGAGTTACACATTTGGTTATTCAAGGAGAATACTTGAAAGTGTTGAGGCCACCGTGGAATTGGAGAAGTTAAGATATGATGGTGACCATATTTTTGTAAACTGTACTTTAGAAGAGTGAAGTAGACAGGTCAGTTATTCAAGAGTAAAGCATTCTATAACTATCTTGTGCCAGTTTGTTTTAGTGGGAGGCTTGTCGTTTATCGATGACAGCATTTTTTCCCCCCTTGCTGCATAATGCCAAGATGGCATACAGTCGTCTGCTAGAACTAGTAACAACAAGTATATCTTGACTCGGATGACCCAAGAGTAAAGAGAGAGGGTTCAAATCCAAAGCCACACAAAATATTTTCCCATGTCATGTAAAATATCCGCCCAGTATGCTTGGATTTTAGCACAGGACCAAACACAATGAGTGTAGGTCCCTACTGAGATCTTACATTTTAGGCACAGAGGTGAAAGCTTTGGGTTCATTTTGTGTCTTCTGTTAGGAGAAATTAGCAAACGGTGCAGAAATTTGAACTGCAGCAGTCTAGCAGGGTTACACACTGATATCTAAACCATTCATCCTCATCAATATTGAAACCAAGTTCATTTTTCCATGGCTGTTCGATATCTTTAACATTTAACATTATAGAAACGGGTTATAGATGTTTTAGTTGGATGTAGGAGAAGTAACCGCTCCACCTCTGATGCAGTAGCATTGGTATATTGAACATAGTTTTTTGGGTTATTATGAAATCTCGAACCTTGAGGTATCTGAAAAGCTGATGTACTGTAGCCTATGTGGAGATTGTATTTTTCTTGGAGTTGTTCAAAAGGCAATAAGGACGCATCCTTAAATAAATCAGACATTGGGCCCTATCGTCGCAAAAGCGGTTATTGTGCGTGCAATGACTTTGCGCTAAGAGCTTTGAAAAGCACCTCTTAAGTGCAAAAATACCCCGCTGCGCTGGAGTGCACCATAATCTCCGCGCTGCAGAGGAATTCCTTTTGGATAAGTCATTACGCACGAACATGCAACGCCAGGACATCAAATTCTGCTGCTAAAATTGGGTAACCAGCAGATTATTCAGTGAGGCAATCAACCATAATTCACTGAGAAAATTCTATCACATCACAAAGAGGGGTTAATGCAAAATTAATTGAGGAAACTTGGACATTGTAGCCTACTTGCAATGCATAACCCGGAGGGTCGTTGGGGCACCAGACGATCTGTCGACAAGCTCTCTCCATCTCTCTCTGTCCTCGGCACGGCAGCTCTCACTGTTTCGCTGAGTTTTAACTGAGTCCACTCTAAATCCTCCCATCTTTTCTTTTGTACCCCCCCCCCCCCCCCCCCCCCCCCCACACACACACACACACACGTTATTTCCAGTCAACAAAAGATGCCGAATTGCATCAAATCATAGATGTTTTTAACGGGTATAAGATGTGATGATGTTGTGCGATAGGGATAATATATACAGTCAATGGAGATAGGCCTATCCAAATTACGCATGGGGAGAATTACAGCGTATATTGCATGGCTCGTGCAAACTGTGTTACAGGGACTGTGAGACGGAATCTGATTGGTTTGATTGATGTAATGCACAGGCATTGCCAGGGAACACCTGTTAATTCTGCTGGTTAACAACGCCCAAATACCATTTGCGCATAAATGACTTGGCACGCCTCCAATTTGCGCTTGCACCCGTTGTTGGGCTGAGTTACTTATCCCCGCCGAGAATTGCATCTCCACCATATTTCCGAGCTGTTTTAACTTTAAAAACAGGGAGGTCACGTCTACCTAGACAATTATATAATTTTTAACAGTTACGTTTCTGTATAAATCATTGCATACGTGAGGTGGGGATGCGTTTGGCGGTGGCCGGGCTGGGGTGCAAAACTCGGCATAACACCTGGACACTTGTAGGCTACATGGTGGACTGCTATCATCCCGGCAGGGACGAGAGGCAGGCGTTAAGGCATGCAAACAGGTGCACAAGCGCAAAAAGCGGATAGCGCCTGTACCAAGATAGGGTCCATTGTCCATTGTCAAATTTTGTAAAAAAAAATTAATACTTTTGAGAGATGAGAACCTGTATGAAATGATTGTTTTGGTAGTGTTTAATGTTACTGTGAAAAATATATTAAGTGCTCGTGAAAAATAAAAGCCCTTCTTTTAAATGACATAACTGAGGAATACAATATATTTAGGCCTAATGCTACTGAGAGATAGAAAGTGGTATTGATATGAATTGAACAGGTGTTTACATGGTGTACATTGTGTTGTTGTGCAGATGCTCCTCACAGCTCCATCTACACCAAAGATGATGTGGAGCTCGGAGTGGAGAACCACCTCATCTGCCATGTGAGCGGGTTCTTCCCCGCTCCCGTCAAGGTCTACTGGACCAGGAACGATCAGAACGTGACCGAAGGAACCAGCCTCAACACCCCTTACCCCAACAAAGACTTAACCTTCAACCAGGTCTCCATGCTGAGGTTCATCCCCCAGCTTGGAGACACCTACAGCTGTACTGTGGAGCACCAAGCCTTGAGCCGGCCGCGGACCCGATTCTGGGGTGACGCACCTTTATCTGTTAGCTTACACCAATCAGAACTACAGTTAGCTAACACCAACCAGAACTACCGTTAGCTAACACCAACCAGAACTACATTTAGCTAACACCAACCAAAACTACACTTAGCTAACACCAACCAGCACTAGAGTTAGCTAACACCAACCAAAACTACAGTTAGCTAACACCAACAAAAACTACAGTTAGCTAGCACCAACAAAAAATACTGTTAGCTAACACCAACCAAAACTACAATTAGCTAACACCAACCAAAAGTGGCCTACAGCTAACCAGCCAAACAAAACTTTATGTGTTCCTGTGTGTGTGTTCATGTGTGTTGATGCGTTTGGTTCCTCCTCAGATGTGGAGCAGGAGCAGCCGGGGATCGGACCTGCAGTGTTTTGTGGACTGGGTCTGACCGTGGCTGTGCTGGGTGTGGCCACAGGAACCTTTTTCCTCATCAAAGGAAACGAATGCAACTGATCAGTTATGATGATGTGAGGCGGGCTGAAGGAGCTGCAGCGGTTAATACACTGCTTTCTGTCCTACTGCTTTAAACTGCTTCTCTCTGCTGTGTGGATCTGTCCTGATTAAATAAATTAAACCTTCTATCTGTATATTCTTTTAAGTAATGAATATTTACATTGTCACTGTTTAACATTACAATAATAGCTTTCTATTGTGGCATTTGGCTGGGGAAGAGAGTTAGTGAACAGTCAATCAATGCATTTATTATGCATACTTTTGTTACACGTATATAGCATTCACGGCTGCCTGAATGATGCTCAGATTATGGAAAAGTACAGCCTTTCCAAATAAAAAAAAAAGCATAGAATTCATGTTAGAAATAATATCATGAACACGTCTAGCTAGAGTCAATGATAAAGGTGATGATTTTAAGAGGGCATGGGACCGCCTTTTTGCACATGGCATGGATGGGACACTGTGATGTGGTTACTGTATACTGCTATAGGCTAATTGCTTCTTTTTCGCTTCTTTTTTTAAATATATATTATTATCGCAAATATGTTCATATATCATAGGCCTTGGAGTGTGTTACAAGTGGAAGTAAATACTGTATGTGTGTAGCATACTGTAACGCTGAAATAAAGGACAAAATAACAGCCACAGCTGCATGAATGGGAGTGAAGGATGTGACTTGTTTGGTTCTGCAATAATAAACAGATGTACGGTGAGAAAATGTCCATATTATAATTTAGAGTAACAGACATGTTGTGATGCTGTGTGTGTAAGTGAATGAAGGGGCTTAACATGTAACAGACATGACGACGACGACGACAACAACAACAACAACAATAATAGTGGAGGTCAGTTGAGATATGATAGGTGTTAATAGAGAAGACTGATGCTATAAACTGTTATTGATGAATTAACTAATAATATGAATAGGGAGTATACGTGCACAAGTTCTGACTGTCACTGCATTTCATGGCTTCAGTTTGGGGGGGTGTTCATATAATTTGTGTTGTGAATTTAAAATTGTGTGCTTTGTGAATTTAACGTTGTGAGCTTTGTGTAATTATAACAGTGTGTGCTTTTGCATTTTTTTGCACAATGTTTTTTACATCTGCATGTTTGTAGTTTCTACTTTACTTTACTTTACTTTACTTTATTGTTTATTTGGACAGGACAATGCACATTAAAAGACAGTTATACACGTACAGAATCATCCATAGGGGATAACGGTAAAGGTGCCGGGATTAGCCGAAGCTAATTTTCACCCGCAGTCCTCGGGACATAAACAACTAAAAACTACAAGATAAATACAGAAAACAGGAATAAAAAAGCAATATAATAAAAATGCACAAGGGATAAAAATACATACACAAGGGATAACAATACATACACGGAACAAAAGCAATACACACAAACAGATAAGATAATAAAATGATAAAATTCTAATGTGCCTTTTTAAATATTGTACGCTGGTGTGCAGATGCTTGGGCGTGCAGTTTGGGCTGATGTGTCACAAAGTTAATCCCTTCAAATGGCTGTTTTTAAAATGATGTTGTGGCAACCATGTGGTTTTAAGATGAAGAAATAAATGATGCCAGCGTCTTGCAGGGTCAACTTGACGCTCCGTTCCTGTCGTCTCTTCAATGTAGAATTTTCTGTGTGTGCATGTATGTCTGCTCCTTGACTGTGTCAGAGTGGAGTACTGCAGCCAATCTTGGAACCAAGGTTACTATAGTTAAAACTGGGTGTGGAGGATTTTTTTTCACTGAAATAAAATAGACTTCCAGGAAACTCTGATGATGAGATGTTTGCACTGATAAAAGCTGCAAATCTATCAGTGTGCTCCAGTCCCTCCTTTGTTTCCTGGAAGTTTGCTGTCCTCAAACTGAGAAGCACCTGGTTCAGCTGCATTTTGCTGGATGATGCATGGAGAACCCTTTTTCTTCTGAAGTAAAACTAACTGAAACGATATTAAGGGAGTATATATGACAAATGTTTATAAAAAAAAGGCAAATAATTGATTTTTCAGGTATATTGGTCTTTTTTTCAATTTTTATGTCCCTCCAACTAAAGAGCACCTTCAAGGTCTACTCCACACTGATATCCACCTGAGCACTTCTGTTTGCTGCCTGTTCTTCAAGCCTGCAGACAAAACTTTGATGACTTGGACTGGGACTCGGGCAATGGGGACTTGTCTCAGACTCTTCTTTGGCGACTTGGACTCAGAACACTGATGACTCGACTCGGACTTGAGACATAGTGACTCGACTACAACACTGGTACACAGACGCATGCGCCCAGTTTAGACCAACAATTCACAAGAGACAAAAATCTTGCAGGGAAAGTTGCAACGGTGTAAACTGGCCCGTCTCATCTCATGGCGTGGCCAGAAATTCTGCTTGTCAAGTCGCAGCAGCTGGTTGCAAGTAGTTACAAGTTGCAGCCAGTCTGGTCTTTGGTGTGAACTGGGCTTTAAGCTAGGGGCGGTTCTAGGCCTTTTTTGGGTGGGCTCTAGCCCACCCAAAAATAGTCTCAGCCCACCAAAAAAAAAAAAAAAAAAAAATCTCTCCAAATCCATGGTGGTCATTAGTAGCAGTTTCTGTTAAAATTATCTTTATTTATTATTTATTTTTGCTTTAAAACTATTTTTTAATTTTCTGCTTAAAGTTCATGAAAAAAAGTGGCATTCTTGTTTTTTCCCACAATAATTTCATAATACCATTTGTAATGCCACCGTTGTAGTGCTGTTGTTCAAGATTAAAGTACATTTTCTCAGATTTATTGGTGTCTTTCTAGTCTCAGTGTTTCCCATACACTGATGTATTTGTGGTGGTACACCCTACATATATTTTGACCCCCACAAATACTGCCACATATTCATTTCAACTAGTTGACGGCAAACTCCTGCTTTAGTGCTTACAGTATATTATTATCTTGTCGGAATATTATTCCAGCCAATAAGTTAGGAAGTTCCCTTTTGATTTAATTTTACTTTTGTTTTGCCTACAAAGCAAAATGTTACTTTACTTGAAACTCCCCTGAAGTGATTTTGGTATTATTTATGCAAGCATAATTCTACCATATAGTAACCTGTATGCAGAATATAAGTATATATAGGGAAACAATTATTTTTTCATCGCTGTAAAACCACAGAACGGTAAAGAAGATATTGATGTGTGTAGTTCTTCATAGATCTAGTCTCTTCATTTTGATCTCAAAGTGCGCCAGTTTGATCCATTTTTACTTGAAACTGTACAAAATTTTCTTGGGTGGGCTGAGCCCACCCAAAGCTCTGATGCTAAAACCGCCCAAGCCTTGGATATACTCCAGAGAGAACACGAACACGCACGGATAGCAGCAGCGGACATCATGGATGTGTAGTGGTAGTGGGAGGGAGGGAACGAGCGAGCGGGAGAGAGAGAGCTAAGTCAGTTTAGGTTGGATTTGACAGACACTCGATGTCTGTCCAATATCCAACCTAAAAGTAACTTCACGGCGGTGGAAAAATGCCTCTCTTCAGATTCAGCGTCTGTTTTGGTCTGTGAGTTGGTGACCCACCACCAACAGGTCCACAACCCACTTTGGGTCATGACCCATAGTTTGGGAAATGCCGCTTTAGGCCAATGTGTATGAGTATTACAGGGTGGATGTAGTTCTCCCATTATGCTCTCTGGCTCTGCCACCAGCAGCCTTTAGGCTGGACTGTCTGCCTGACAACAGGTGATGCTAGTCATGTGACCAGTGTGTAGCTCCTACATTGGTTTTTCTAGCAGGACTCAGTTGGAGTCTGTCAGAGTTTAGTGAACTCATCAGAGGAACATGGCTTCATCTGTTCTGCTCTTCTCCCTCCTCTTCATCAGTCTGTATGGAGCAGGTAGGATCAATACATCATCAATACCTGGAGCTGATCAATAACTAACTCGTAATACTCTTCCGTTTGAATGTTCATATTATATTATATCTGTGAAAGATTGGTTTTACTTTTGTCTTTGATCTCCAGATGGATTTATGGAATGTGTAGTGGAGCGTTGTGTGTTCAACTCCACTGAGCTGAAGGACATAGAGTACATTTACTCTGTGTATTACAACAAGATGGAGTTTGCCAGGTTCAGCAGCACTGTGGGGAAATTTGTCGGCTATGGTGAATTGGGCATGAAGCAAGCAGACGCCTGGAACAAGGATCCTGCAGAGCTGAGGAGGAGGAAGGTTCTGAAGGAGGCATACTGCAAACACAACATTGACAACTGGTACCCGAATACTCTGACTAAGACAGGTGAGCTGCTGCTCCTACATCCAACATCATCAAATACACCTCGATAATAATACACACATCACTGATTAAAGTAATACTACGGAGTCTGCATCTCTGTTTAAAATAATTACATTTGAAAGATAAATTCAAACCTTACAAACCTTGTCAGCGTTTAGTGTTTCTACTGTTTCAATTTGAGTTTAAGATTATTTTCATATCAAGTCTATTATGAAGTAGCCTACTTCTATGTGTATGTCTGCTGTCAACCTATTCTCTTAATGCGACATCTATATTTGCTTTCTTACATCACAATATGCTAAAAGTATTGTATATTTATCAGTTTATAGTTTCTCTATGGATCAGTCATTATCATTAAATGTAAAAATATATATATATATTCACCATATTGAAGTATGTTCATATATCTCTCTATGCATCTATGGAAATAATATTACTTAAATAACTATAAATCCTGAACCAGACTGAGCTCCGTGACACCATCTGGTGGCAAAACAGTGATGCTGCCTGAAACTAGTAGTACTATTACTGTTAGTACTGTTAATACTACTGCTAGACTGTCACAATAATCAATGAATTGACTTATGGTGATATACTGTAGGACAT
>NC_139630.1:29943185-29950685 GCF_964638095.1 Poromitra crassiceps
CGCCACACCCCCGCCTCCCCTCTGCTTTGACCAGACGGGAGAAGACGCCCTGCCCTGTGCAGAGTCAGACTACAGCGAGCCAGTCAGTCATGCTCCTTCTGTGTTTCAGCCGCTGTCATGAGACCATGAGGTTACTTTCAATGACGCGTTTCAAAACAAGCTGCGTCTTCCACATCGATTCACTGAGGAATCCACACTTTTACCGTAAATTGAGTTCTCTCCGGGTCTGTCTGTCTCTCAAGTGTAATAATCCCACAACGATTACAGCAAGAGTAAGAATGCTCTTCTAAACACATCGGCTATTAATAGGGGTGTCACGATACACTCAGTTCACGATACGATACGTATCACGATACTGGGTTCACGATAACGATACGATACGATACGATACGATTTTAACAATATTTTTTTAAACTTGAATAATGACAATATATGACTGGAAAAGTAGTATTTTATTTGAAATGCACAAATACAAAACATGCTGTTGTGGGAAATTGTTATTACAATAACAACTAGAAAAAACATGAGATTGGAGATAAGGCTTATCTTGAAATAGGATGAGTTACACCGTCACTTAGATTTACTTTGAACTAAAAGGTTTCTCAGCAGTATAAATTCTCATTATGCATCTTCAGTTTTTCTTCAAACTCAAACAACAAGACTTTTCTTAGTCTATTTTTTATGCATCTTCAGTTTTTCCTGTCAAGTAAACAGTTTTGCCAGAAACTCAATTGAATGGTTTCTCTCCTGTATAACTTCTCATGTGTCTCTTCAGAGACTTGTTCAACTGAACTACTTTCCACACATTGAACTTCAACAAACAAAGACGTTTCTTTGTCTATTTTTGGAAAAAAAAAAAAAAAAAAAAAAAAAAAAAAAAAAAAATTTTCACGATATGAGATTTCATCTCAACGATACATATCGTGACGTTTTACTATCGCGAAATTTCGTGGGACGATATATTGTGACACCCCTAGCTATTAATATATAATTATTTCTCTGCATCTCATATTAGATCGGTAAAAAGTTTGGACAGCCTGCCTCATTTGTTCATCCTCCCGAGTCCCGCAATGCTGACAGCTGTCAGCGTGCGGACTTGCTGCACTCGTCGTCATGTCGTGCAGCCGGACACACAGAGAGCATACAGCCCTCGTCGCAGATAAAGAGAGAGAGGGAGAAGCGTGGAGAGAGAAGCAAACTATTTTTTTGCACATCTCAAAAGCAGGTAAACCACTGTTGAATTAGTGAGAATGTCAGAAGGAGAGAGCAATAAGCGCTTCGTCAGTGCGCCCTGCAGCGTGAAGGCTTGGGGCGGTGTCTTGATGTGCTATTCAAAGTGGAAATTCGTTCAATTAGCGACACGTTTCGTTCTGAGCTTTTAAAATTAGTTTCTGCTGGTTTTATTAGACTATTTACGACACATGCAGTAAGATAATTCATTTAAGAATTGTGAGCGTGAGTATGGGTTTTTTCCCTCCGTATTTCCCCCTTCTGCAAATGCGTGCAGCTCCTCATAGCCTATCCGAGGAATGTTTTTGTTTAGATGGCTGGAGGATTTAACTTGTCTTCTCGTTTTGTTAATGTGTTTTTTTCTGCTTGTAGATGTAAAAATAAACGCTTTCTACTGAAAAAAAATCAAGCATTTGGTAGGCCTAAGGTTTAATGGGGCACAGACAGTAAAATAGCGCATTTTAATCTTCTCGGTTAACCGACAGTTGTCGGCTAATGAGTGTCGGTTGTCGGTCAAGAAAAATTATGATTTTCGACATCCCTACTTTGAACGGCAGTACCGTTCTATCGCTAAATATGACCCCTCTCTCCATACTGCATCGAGAGTGACTGTAAAGACAGTGTATATTGGGGGGATATGGCAATCGAGCTAAACTCCCCAAAAAGTGGCCTATCCCTTTGTAAGAACTATGCTAGGGTGTCATGTGAGCTTCTTGTGAGCCTTCAGAACTTGGGGCTGTCATGTCCCTTTCAGGGACAGCTTCCTGTGAGACTTCAGAACTTGGGGGTGTCATGTCCCTTTCAGGAACACCTTCTCTGCCGCTGACAAGTCTTCTGATCTTGTTGGTTCCCCTGTGAAAATTTAAATATCATTAGAATAGCCCTGTGAAAATTTTAATATCATTAGAATAATCAAGGCAAATTCACAAACATACTGGGGTATTACAACCAAAACTAGGCAAACCTAGTGTAGTCCGGCTGTGAACTGAAACATTTGATTCAGGACTTTATATTCACAAATGGTCCCATAACTTACACAGAATCTATGATGCATAGAGCAACATTCTCAGAATTTTGGGCAACACCCTATGCCCTAAAACAGATGCTGTAAAATGTGCCATGGATAATGGATGGAGATGCAATAAATCCAACAGAAAATGCTACAACAGAATCTGTGCCCCTACGCCCCGACTACAATTACAGCTCTATTATGAAACGAATACAACCCTAACACTGCAGGGGAAAAAAGAGCGATACAGGCAGAGAGATACACCAGATATCAGACCAGAACACTAATTGAGCACAGATCGGCTCTTCTCCTTTCAGAGAGAGCCTGGAGATGCAAGGTTAGCCTTCTTCTAATGGCTTTTCGGCAGAGAGGATGATGCCTTGTGGCACATCCCCTCCACCCCTTCATGCTCAGAACGCCCACAAGTTTAGCCTCAGGCAGGAAAATGTTTATCACATCACTGATGACATCACAATCGTGACAGACACCGCCAATTTTAATTAAGATATATCAATATAATATAAGCATGAATTAAGGTCAGGTTACATTCTATACGTTTTACACCCACTTTCAGTGATAGAGAAAACTAGAGAAACTTACTGTTCTTTGTCGCACTGCCTCACATCCTTCAACTTCTGGGCCATGCACTGTCTGATTAGAACCTCACTGGTGTTTGGGAACACAGCTTGCACTTGGTCTGTTGGAACAACAACAAAATACAAATTTACTTCAAGGTAAATTAAATTAAATAACTTAAGTTAACAAACAAAACAAAACAAAAAGACAGACCTCTTGACCAGAATATTTATTTTACACTATATTTTAGGCACTGTGTTTTGTTGACTTTGAGCCGCGATCCGCTTGGTCCTGTTTTAGTGCTGTCCATTTAACTACTGCACACCCCGACCCTCCAAACTGCACGGACAGTTGCTGTGAAGACGTGTATATCGATGTTTATTGGGGGCGATATGGAAAATTCGCTAAACTCCCCAAAAAGTGGCCTATCCATTTAAGTTTTTCAACTTATATCATCAAATGATGGTACTAACATGCATTGTCTGTGATCAGATTGCAATCCGATAGTGTGCTTGAAAACATTAGCATACCGTTGTTGCAGAGATCACGTGTCCCAGGCTGCTCCGCCGTTTCATGGGGAAGGGGTGGGGTGGTGCTGGTGGAGGCAGCAGTGGCTTCAGGAGACGACAGGAGAGACAGAGGCAGAGGGAAAGACAGTAGAGAGGCAGAGAAGGAGACAGGGATAGAGGTCATTATCACCTGACACTAACATGCATTTTTTTTCTGAGATCAGACTGCAGCGCATCAGAGTCAAAGTAGCAAAAAATAAATATAAAAAAATATAAAAAATAAATAGATAAATGTATTTATTCCAAATCTATTTTTTTGACTAAATAATATTATATAGTATTTGTGTATTTAAATTAATATCCTTGCTTCTTTGTATACCACTATGCTGAGAACATCTGCACTATATTTGCAGAGCCTATTTGAATGTTGTTGTTTTTTAGTCACATTTGCAGGGTTCTCATACCTCCTAAAAATCAAATTCAAAGACTTTGCAAGGAATTTCCAGACCCAATTCTCTTAAATTTGAGGGCCGGGCAGAACTTTCAAAATAATGTAATGAGAACCATGTGCTGATTTTGTAAGGACTAAATAAGGACCCTACCGTTGTTGGGAGAGGGGACAGGGTCCCAGTCCGCTCCGGCACTTCGTGTGTGGGTGGGGTGGTGGTGGAGACGGCAGTGGCTTCAGGAGACGACGGGAGACACAGGCAGAGAGAGAGAGAGGAAAGAGAGACACAGAGGAGAGAGAGAGGCAGAGACAGGGATAGAGGCCATTGACGCCTGGCGTATTTTCTGTGATCAGATTGCAATCGGATAGTGCTTGACCACATTAACCTGATTTAATTTACACCTGGTAATAATGTATCTCCAGTGTTCACATTGAAATCAGGTAAGCTCCATAGCATAGAGCAGTAGAAAAACTGCAGTGACTGTTGTTGTATGTGGATTGAGAGAATGCATTGCATGTACACTTGTGTTCAATGTGGTCACAATTAGAGATGCAACGGTATGAGTTTTTGATATTGGTATGATAACCTTGGAGAAAAATACCACGGTTTCACGGTATCGCGGACCTTTATGTGTGTAGCGCTTTTCCCGTGGTGTTGAATGAGAGTAAGCGCCCTGGGTCCTTCTCTATGACCAACCCCCTATATAAGTGTTGTGGTATGGTTTTTAAATAATTTATTTACTGCTTAAACGATGAAATGACCTGCTGTTTTTAATCTTTTAACCTTGTATTTCTAACCCCTTTTAATATACATGTATTTATTCTATTTATCCAATTTATTAATTACGCCAACACAGATGGTTTGTGATATACAAAAACAAGACAATATTTATTCTCTTCTAGGAAAATAAAAAGGTTGTATGGTACGGTAACAAGACTGTTATTTTTCAGGCATTTGGTCAAACCCTGTAGAAAATATAGGCTATTAGCCTTTCACATTACATGGGAAAGAAAATCACACTGACCAGGTGCTAGCACTGGTAGATACCTCCTAAACCCACTAGAGCACTGAAACACTCAAATTAAATACCTCTCTTCAAAACAGACGTATGGCTTTGTCCATATGTTTTATACAGTCTATAAAAAATACAGTAAGGTTACCTGAAGTAGAAAATAACAACAGCACAAACAGTGGTACCACAAACAAATAAAGAAATAAACCCCCCGGTGCAGGCCTGATAAGTTGAGCGCTCAAGGTGATTCAGCACTGGACTGCTCACCACAGTTCTACAGCACTGACATCGCCGCTTACCAGAATCCTCTTCTTAAACAAGGAATCCTCTTCTTAATAAGGACTCCTCTTCACGCTTCAACCTCCACTTCCGGAGGAACGGGAGGACAAGGGAAAGAAAAGAGACTGCTGTCTCCCTCCAGGTAGTGATGTGGAGCTCCCTCGTGGCCAGAGGTGCCACCGTGTGCTGCCCAGGTAGCACGGGGCGCTATCTGGTTCCCGCGGAGCCAGAGGTGCAACTGTGTGAAGCCTCCACGAGCACAGTGCGCTGTCTGGAGGCTGCTCCTCGTCGGAGATCACAAGAAAGCACCGCTGCTGTAAACCTTTAACGTGACGGTTAGCCACTGACTAAACTATATTGTTAGCTACACAGCTACAATTTACCGGAGCTCAGGACAAGGTTTCTGGCTTTCACCCTGTAAATGACTGTTAGTCACTCACCAAGCTATAATTTTAGCGACAACAGCTACTATTTACCGTAGCGCAGGACGAACGTCCACTCCTCACGCAGACCTCAGCAGACTGACCGGCCGGCCTCTCAAGTCCCGCCTTCTTCACCCACCATCCAATAGTAACAAGAGAGACGAGTAGTCTCTCTATTTTACCCAATCACACGACGCCATGCTGAGCAAGTTTGGTTGTTCCCCAGGCGTGAGGAAATGTTTGTATTCTCATACAAGCTTTACAGGAACGAATTAAAGGGACAGGGCATATAATTATATTAGGCCATAATGATAGTGGGGATTTAGTTTAACAAGAGGGGGAGTCTAGTTTTAATCAAAGAGGGATAATTGTTTAGTGTTAAGTTTAGAGATAGATTGTACCTCAATTTAACCCGGGGTTACATGTGTTATTGTGAAATCTGGCAACAAAAAAATAGCCTACGTAAAAAATTGCGGTTGAACCAAATGCATTTTATTTAATCTAATTAACTCATGTAAAATTAAAACACACATGCTTATCTTTTGTCAAATCGGATTGGACACTGGACATAAATGATTGTTTCAATGTTAATGCGCGCGCGCACACACACACACACACACACACACACACACACACACACACACACACACACACTTATTCGTATCCAAAAGTACTATAGGGCAAATATTAGAGATCCAGATATTTTTGAAGAAAGTTGCTGTACAGCACAGTCTATGATAGAACCGACACTGGATGCTTGTGTGTATCCATCCTCACTCTGTCTTGGGGACGTTTAGCCTACACCCTTACTTTCAAGTGGTCAAGCACTACCCGATTGCAATCTGATCACATCTGATCACAGAAAACACATGTTAATGCCAGGTGTAAATGGCCACATAGAGACAGAGGGGGATAGATATGATGGGCACCACTGCTAATTATTTAGCTAAAGCTAGCTACAGCAGGGTTCATACAGACATCACATTACAAGATTACATTTAAAGACTTTCAAGTACTCTTTCAAGCACTTGGTTTGGAAATAGGCTATTTTCAAGGTGCAGTACTTGATCCCCCCCCTCAAAATCAAAGCACTTCAAGGAACCCTGTTACAGTGAATAAAACAAGTATAGCTACACATTCACTTACACTATAGGCAGCACACTGTATTAGAGGGGATTTAGAACCACAACCCTTATGATATTAACAGAACTTACCACAATGTATCCAAAGGTTGCACTGCAAGAGAAAAGGAAAATTCAATCTTTAGCAAGCTAACTTTTGACAAAGTCAGGCCTTAACAATAAAAGTAACAAACAGCACTTGCCAGATTATGTTTCCACATATTTTCCTTAGCATGGGAAGCTGCCAGCTAGCTCACGTTTTATTTTCTGTGTGCTGGAGGCATTTTCATGGCACAATTGTGTCAAACAATGCACTGTTAGCAGCATGCAATGCAGACCTTAGCTAACGTTGCACTAATAGACTACTGTTGCTCACGGAGGAAGAAAAAAGCATTGTATCTATGAATGGCAGGCTTACTACATGCTGCATAGCTTACGTTAGCTAACAGCTAGCTAACAGCAATTCCCACACAACTAACATTAAGCTAACTAACGCTAGCGAACTGTGATAACAATACCATGACCTCAACCACGAGTGCTCGTCTTATTTCCTTCAAAGCCCTTCAACCAAACCATGTAACGCTAGGTTAAGCTAACGTGATAGCCTAGCTACTTCAAACCAAGTTATTCTGTGCAGCTGGGGCTAGCATGCAGTAAACGTTAGATGCCCTAAACCAAACCATAGCAGTTGTTTTTTAACATTTGGCACGCAATGCAGACAATATATATAACATGCGCCATGTCGCCATCCAGGCGTTGTTGCTCGCTGAGACAAGAAAACTGCATTTTAATACATGACAGGCCTGACATATGCTACGTTAGCTAGCTAGATGCTAACGTTAGCTGTCGTCTATTCTGAGTTGACTGAGCCCATTACGTTAGCTGTCGTCTGT
>NC_139630.1:29955685-29963185 GCF_964638095.1 Poromitra crassiceps
AGAAATAGGCATCAATAAGCAATACTAGCAGCAATAGGCAATAAGGCAGAATAGCGATAAGACAAGTCAGTGGCTTATTCATTGCACATAGGTGCACATGTCATGTGCATACGTTAGACGTGTTCAGACATTTTACATTCAACGTATTTGACATGCAGGTGCAAATAGCATGTACCTTATTAAACATACAATTAACATTAGGCATTGTGCATACGTTAGACGTGTTCAGACATTTTAAATTTGACGTATTTGACATACAGGTGCAAATAGCATGTACCTTATTAAACATACAATTAAACATTAGGCATACATAATGGTAGCAGCTGCAGTACGGTACGGTACGACTACTACACTATTTGTGTATGTTAAGGAGTCTCGTGGCCTGCGGGAAGAAACTGTTCCTCAAGCGATTTGTGCGTGCTTTTGGAACCCTGTATCTCCTCCCTGAGGGTAGCAGGGAGAACAGGCTGTTGTGGGGATGGTTTGTGTCTTTGATGATCTTCAGGGACCTCCTGAGGCACCGCTGGTTATACAGTTCATGCAGTTCTGGCAACTCGTCTACTGTTACGTGCTGGGCCGCGCGTCTCACTCTCCGTAGCGCCCTGCGGTCCATGGTGGTACAGTTCCCGTACCAGGCGGTGAAGCAGGCAGTCAGCAGGCTTTCAATGGTGCCTCTGTAGAAGTCCCTGAGGATTTCTTTCCTTAGCCCAAATTTCTTCAGGCGCCTGAGTCCGTGTATTCGCTGTTGGGCCTTTTTGACAACAGTGGCGGTGTGGCCGGCCCAGGTCAGGTCCTGGTGGATGTTGACTCCCAGGTACTTGAAGCTGTCCACCCTTTCCACCACTGTGCCGTTGATGGTGATTGGGGGGTGTGCGCCCCCCCCTCTCCTGTAGTCCACAATGATCTCCTTGGTCTTGGAGACGTTCAGAGAGAGGTGGTTGTCCTGGCACCATTGTTCCAGGACCCTCACCTCCTCTCTGTAGCCCCATTACACACGGGGATCTGCCCTGCATGCTCAAATCCAACCAATGGTCAATGCAAATCACAACATGAAGTTACAACGCATATAAACGAGCCTGATTATCAATTCAAAAGAAAATGAGTCGCAAAATGTTGCTGGATGCGGTGAATGCAGTGAGCGCGACAGGCAGAGGAAAAAATGTAGCCTAATAGCCTACAACTGGTCCGATTTAGAGATGGAGGGGGGAAAAGGCTGATTTGGTTCAATAATCAGAATGTTGTGTATTATAATTATAACATTGCACCTGAAACGTGTGTAATGTATTACTCACAGTCACTGTATTCACTTCAGTCAGCAGCACCCCACCGGTGTGTGCTTTTCATCCCCTCATCTCGCCGCTGTGCCAAATACGAGCACACAGGCAGCCTGTCACCATGGACCGATTTCTGCCATTAAACATTATCTATTTTGTCCGGCTCCGCTTTTGCACAACACTCGTCTTTCTGCTAGGTAGCGTTGCTTCAAAGTTTTCCACTTGCTGTGGAGGTTTTGCCACGGCTTATCGAACCGTTTCTCCCTCATTTCCCGCTGCTTTTCCAAAGGAGAAGATGGGTCACATGACGTGCAAATGCGGAAAATGTGTTTCCATTACACTTTTGCGATAAACTGCTATATCGACACGTCTGAAAAACCACCTCATGAGAGCGCAAAAACTTTTTGCGATATTTGGGAGGTTTTTTCGAAATTGACGTGTTTCCATTACTCAATTTCTATTGCGATATTTAGATTTTGCGCATTTCTGAGGGTAATGGAAACACGACTGTTCTCATTCACTGTTCCTACTTATACCTACCACAATGAATGCACTGTAATTCATATATAACCTACATAATGGTGAGCCAGGAGGCTGTGATCATGTGACCTATGCGCTACAGGCTGTTGCTGTCAATACAAAATGTGTAGACATTCATTTTATTCTCAGTGGAAAATGCAATGTTTTAACCTCCTGAGTCCCTCGGGTCTCCGCGAGGACATTTTGGTGTTTCTACACCATAATACTTCATTCTGCTGAACTTAGACATGTTGTCCTCGTTTATAGACACTTAATTTGCAATTTTGTGGTAGTAGAAGCACAGTACACTAAAAGAAGATGGCTGCAATCTCCACCAAATTTTTCTACAGCCACTCCCAACACAAAGGTGGACAAGGTACTAAACCTGATCACATTTTATGGCTGAAACTTGTTGATTTATGCTTGGTACCATTTGTAGTTTGTAAATGCACATGCACAATCTCGGAACCCAACGGTAAAAAAACAAAAAAAACAAAAATTGTTTTCCCTCTAACCTCTGGGGGCAGGCTTGTTTGAATGCCTGAATAACCAGAACTCAAGGGGCTCCGCTCCCTGCAAGCTCTGCCATTGGCTCCGACCGACTGGCTCTGACCATTTATGGATTTCCTTTCCACTCGATCTCAAATAATGCCTCCACCGCTGTAAAACAACAACGCTAGCTCGTTGCTACATGCTGAAAATAACAAGTTTAACTACCATCCGCTCCATTTTGATTGGGTAAAGCAGCATGTGAGCCTGCCCCCTATGAGCTCTGTTATTTGGCTTTTCACGGAGCTTGCAGACAGATTTTCGATGCAAGTAGAAAGTCTGTCTCGAGAGATCAGTCAATGCTTGCAGATTTGATAAATCTTTGCAATATTAACAAGCTACGAAGTTGCTAAACCTGAAGTAGGCTACTTGTAGGAGGACAACAGGACAAACGTTTTACCTGATTGTCCAATTTTTAGGACACATTCCATTGACTGAACGTGGGAGAAATTGATCAATATTGTTGAGGGACGATGATGTCATCTGATTTCAGATGATGAGGATGAAATGGGACAGGTTACAGTAGAGGATGCTGCTGAGAGTTCAGAGGAGGCAGGATCAGCTGAAACCATCACAAATGATGCCCCGAGTGGTGGGGCCGTTTGGGGGCGAAGTGTCTTGAGGCCTGGGTGAATTGTTTAGAGGACGAGGCCTCCTGGAGGTCTTTTCAGAATCAGAATCAGAATCAGAAAGACTTCCCCGGGGGGAAATTGGGACAAGTTGCAGTTGCTCGCACTCAGGCATGAAATATCCACGTAACACAGCATAACACAGTATCACACAGTATCTCCCTAAACGTAAAAAACGGTCAATAAAATAAATTACAATAAAATAAAATAGAGTAGAATAAAATAAAATAAAAAAGGTGCTTACTGGAATTAAATTAAATGAAATTGCACATTACGTGTGACATAACTAAGGCACAGCTAACCTATCGGCTGACTCAGTCTCAGAGAGACTGAGTGTCTCCGAGGTGCTCTTCTTAGTGAGGCGTTAAAGAGTCCAATGGCCACAGGCAGAAATGATTTCCTGTGCCTCTCTGTGGTGCATCTGGGTGGGATCAGCCTCTCACTGAACGTGCTCCTGTGTTTGACCAGCACGCCGTGGAGTGGGTGAGAGTCATTGTTCATGATGGGGCGTAGCCTGGTCAGCGTTCTCTTCTCCGACACCGCAGTCAGAGAGCCCAGATCCAGCCCCACAGTGTGCCTGGCCTTACAGATCAGTTTGTTGAGTCTGTTGGCGTCCGCTGCCTTCAGCCTGCATGCCCCAGCAGGCTGAAGGCCTGCGTGAAGTAGTAGTGGTAGTAGTAGTAGTAGTAGTATTTATTTGTCCTTTCGGAAAGTTGTCCTGCATCTGTAGCAGTCAGACAAAACACAGCACAAGACAAGACACAATACAGTACAGACAAGATACAATACAGTACAGTACTGCACAATGCGACGATAATACATTAAACAATTACAACAGATATGATCACAAAGTGCTTCGCACCAACCCCACCCTAGTGGAAAAAAATAAATCAATAAATTACAAGAGCTCTGGTCATGTGTTCAGAGCTTATTAAGCAGGCCAATACTGGATGGTATGAAATATCTCTGGGCACGGGAGGTCTGCAAAGGCGGTACCCTGTAGCCTACCTCCGTCCTGATGGCAACAGTTTATATTCAGCGCTGAGAGGGTGTGATGTGTCACTAAAGATTGCCCTCCCCTTCTCAATTACACGAGACTCACAGAGCTGCGTCATGCTAAGTTGTTGTTGGCCTACGTGAAGATTGTCCTAATGTCTTTAAGTGAGGACATCATTTTGTGAGAAACCTACTTTGTTTTCTTTTTTGTAATACAGTACTTAAGTCCAAGTAATCCCAAATAGCAAAGAGAAACCAAAAACATGCAATGCAAATGAAGGCTCAGGTCTCAGGAGGCTAAGCTTTTTTTGGGGATTATTTTTTGGGCATTCTTGCCTTTATTAGACAGCACAGTAGGCAGACAGGAAAGGTGATGAGAGAGAGGGGATGACATGTGGCAAAGGACCTCCAGCCACCAGGACGCACATTAAGATAGGCATTGACATGTGTTTTGATAACATTTCTATCAAGAAATGTGCACTTTATTTTTATCATCTTCATTCAGTGAATGGCTATTCAACTATATTGTTCAGGGGGCCACATTGTCAGAAAGCTAAGTTCCCGGCACATGGAAGAGGAAGTCTTGCCACGGACATCTACTATACAGCGGAAAACCCAAAATATCGTCCGTCTGTCTCAGAGTCATATTAGTCTTCAGACTGATAGACTTTGGGTGCCCAGATTGTCTTAATCATACCTTCATCTATTTTCTATTCAGAAAAACACAAATGAAAAACTGAAATAGAAGGCTCATTCTGTTTTGCTGGTCAGAAGGACTTGATTTTCCATTTATCATTTTGTAAAACAGAATGAAGTAGTAAAACAAACAATTTTGGCAACTGTAGCCTCTGGCATCAGAGCAGAGAGAGGGGGAGGGAGAAAGGAGGGAGAGAGAGAGAGAGAGGGGGCAGGGAAAGTCAGAGAGAGAGAGAGGGGGAGGGAGAGACAGAGAGAGAGGAGGGGAGAGACAGAGAGAGAGGGGGAGGGAGAAAGGAGAGAGAGACAGAGAGAGATGGGGGGAGGCAGAGTCAGAGAGAGAGGGGGGAGGGAGAGAGGAGGAGGGAGAGAGAGAGAGAGAGAGAGAGGGGAGGGAGAGAGGAGGAGGGAGAGACAGAGAGAGAGGGGGGGGGGAGGGACAGACAGAGAGAGAGGGGGGAGGGAGAGAGGAGGAGGGAGAGAGAGAGAGAGAGGGGGGGGAAGGAGGGAGAGACAGAGAGAGAGGGGGGAGGGAGAGAGGAGGAGGGAGAGACAGAGAGAGAGAGCTGCTTGGAAGTTGGAAAAACGTTGAGGCACGCTGAGTGGACATTAAACACAAGTGCGTAGACGGTTGCGCTAAACAGGTGCGCATGGGTTGCTAAGCAACCAAAGACAACAGCTTCACATGTTTGTCCCTAGATCCATGTATGAAAATATAATATCTGTTATACTAAAACCAAGTCAATCTGGAGAATCCCCTTCAGATTATAGATTTATAAACTTAATTATTTGTGATAATACAATTATAACTAAACTTATAACTTCACATGTTTGTTAGTAAGTATCTGAAATACAGTAATTGATTACCATCGCAGTAAAACTGCCATATGTAGTCGCTTAACTTACATGTGGAACACAAAGATCTCGCTTGGATACATTCCTCTGTTTCACTTTCAGGCTGTGACATGCTTTCAGCACCACTGACAGAGCTGAGAGACAGAGAGAGAGACAGAGAGAGTGGCCCCAGTGACAGAGCTGAGAGAGACAGAAAGAGAGCAAGAGACAGACAGAAAGAGAGCGAGAGACAGACAGACAGACAGAGAGAAGCAGAGATAGGTAGACAGAGTGACACCAGTGACAGAGCTGAGAGACAGAGAGAGACAGAGACAGAGACACAGAAACAGAGAGATCGAGAGACAGAGACAGAGGCACAGAGAGAGAGAGGCAGAGAGGGAAAGACAGCAAGCGAGCCAGCTGATTCACATGCAGCACTTGACCCAAATCAAGCGGGATTATTATTATTATGATTATTATTTTAGTCAACAGAACTGAGTGGTGGGCCAGTGAGACTTGATTGGTGGGCCAGAGTTGTCCCGCGGGCCGCCAGTTGAATAGGCCTGGTATTCATCATTCAGGCTTTCTATCATTTGTATGCTGGTTGTTATGGACACACTGCTAGCTGAAACCATTGTAACCCTGCTGCAGCACATATATACTGTAGGTCACATGTCCTTACTCACGAGTACATGGGTTCAATTAATTATAGTCCACTTTTCATAACACATCTGCCTAGTTCAGTCCAGGCCTAAGATGTGACAATAAACCAACGTGTGTGTGTGTGTGTGTGTGTGTGTGTGTGTGTGTGTGTGTGTGTGTGTGTGTGTGTGTGTGTGTGTGTGTGTGTGTGTGTGTGTGTGTGTGTGTGTGTGTGTGTGTGTGTGTGTGTCTGCGCCTGTGTGTGTTGCAGGTCCGGAGAGATGATCTCCTGCGTCGTGGAGCACCCCGACCTGCAGGAGCCTATTGTCCTGGACTGGGGTAACTGACTGTCTGTCTGTCTGTCTGTCTGTCTGTCTGTCTGTCTGTCTGTCTGTCTGTGTGTCTGTCTGTCTGTCTGTCTGTCTGTCTGTTCTCATTCACTGTTCCTACTCATACCTACCAATATGAATGCACTGTAATAAACACTATATAACCTACACTAATTGTGAGCTGGGAGGCTGTGATCACGTCACCTATGCGCTACAGGCTGTTGTTTAATGTCAATACAAAATAATTACAGACATTCATTTTATTCTCAGTGGAAAATGCAATGTTCTAAGATAGGCATTGAAATGTGCATTGTTCAGGGGGCTACATTACATTGTCAGAAACCTCAGTTCCCATGCAGGGGCCGGACATTTCCCTCAGCTATTATTCAATACGCTGCCTCGCCCGCTGAACTGGCAGTGCTCATTTCTACCGTGCCTCGTTGGTTTGCCCTCGAGGTCTCTCGCCCGCTTCGTGGCCTCGCAGACGCAGCTCCAACTCCACTCTCACGTCAATTAACTTTAGCGCACGGAGGAGGTGCACACTTCTGCTGTCCACTATAGTGTGTGTCCACTATAGTGTGTGTCCACTATAGCCTGGAGCCACTTCTGCAGAATGACTGCAGTGTGTGGAGCCACTGAGCTTTCCATCATCACCTGCTGCAGGATAAGACTTGGCTTAATTGTTTCAATTGCCACATGACCTCACAGTAAAATCATAGTAAGTATAATAGGTTTAAATAAACAAATCTAAAGCATAATATACTGTAGCACCACGGGGGGTTCTCAGGTCCTCACTCTCTGCTGCTGTTTAATCCAACATGTTGCCTCTAGCAACAGATGACACAACCAGCAGCTGTGTTTCTCATTGGCTGCTGACTAGACTGGACATGGAAGTGAAAGTATAGAGCTGGGACTTTCCAGAGACGCTGCTTTCGGGTGCTGCTCGTAAACTCTAAACTTGCTGAGCTAAAGTAACTAAACTTGCTGAGGTTTGAAAATTGTTCAATTGCCACATGACCTTTTTTGGGGCTT
>NC_139630.1:29965685-30040685 GCF_964638095.1 Poromitra crassiceps
GGCTTATTAACATAGGCCCCTGTGATGTGATGAACTCAAAATGCTAAATAATAATAAAATATTTCTGGTTTCCAGGGACTTTAATTTATTTATTTTTCCAGGGTCCAGGTCTAACCTGAAATTTAGACCAGTCTGTCTTCCTTTACAGAATGAATGGCTGCATTCAAATTGATGAATGATGACTGCATTCAAGAGAAACAAAAATGCCCTAACTTAGTTCCTAACCACTTTTCCTTGACCTGGATGGAAAAGGTCATGAGGTCAAGGAAACATGTGAAGGATTCATACAGTAACGACTTAGGAAAAGATAACCACAGTGCTAAGAGGATCCCACTGCACTGACACTAGGCCATGGAATTATAATAACGTTGGTCTGCCGTGGTGAAAGTAGACCCTTTTCACAGGCGCCGTTTTGAGGTGGAAAAGAGGGAACTAAAGCAGGTGTAACCAATACCATTAATGATGGTTCCATTCAATTTAGGTGTTCCAGTGCCAGGGCCCTCATTACTAACCTGACGCTGCCAGATGGATGGGTTAGCTTCACATTACGTTTCACTAAACCAGTCCATCTGGCAATGCAGTAATCCAACCCACTGACGGAGGCGGGCACTTTTTCCAAGCTACTTGGCAGGTGATTGGATGACCCATCTGTCTATCACCGCTGGTGCGTGTTAACTTCAACCAATCAGATCGCCATGCCTCTGACATCACGTTTGCGACCGGAGGAAGGTGCCTGTGCCTGTAAGAGTGATTGAGTCCTCACCGTCCTCATCGTCGTAAAGTCGCCTTCGAAGCATGACATTCGATTATAACGAACTAGTTGTGTGGCTTAGCCTTCCCAAATGTTGAGGGTCGTTTTTTAGAATTGAATACATAGAATTGGGAACGTTACATTCAATTTCATTCAGACTGCCTGTCACTTCCGCGGCTAAGAACTACAAAGACCATGTGCGTCACACAGAAAGCCCGCCTAAGGCTGCCGCTGATTCGTCGAGCCGGCCATTCGGGTTTCTAAGCCAATCATCTTAACTGCCTGTGCATGACAAGATGGATTACGTCGAAAGAATTATCTTTTGATCTCGCGAGGTTATCCATCTTGCAAGCAAGGTTACCTCATTACTGTTATCGGTTACACCTGCTTTAGTTGCTGCTTTACCACCTCCTCCTTTACTGCACTGGTATTCACTAAGTTATAAATGAGAAAGACTACACACACAACCAATCATAAGTGACCTCATAACTTCTTCTCCCACCAGGCCATGTCAGTGCTGGTTGTTTTGTGTTTATATGACTGAATAACAGCCTCTTCTCTTCTTCTCTTGTGTTAAATCAGGACGGGTTCTGGTTCCCAGTAACTGAGGTAGGAATCCTAACCTTGTTCCTGTTGTCTGTTTGTCTAATGGAAGGAAAAGTCAACTGGAATTCAACTTGCTTTCTTGTGTTTTCAGTGCTGCCACCTGCTGGAGAAGAGGAGCTGCTGTTTCTGTTTCAAGCCTTCTGCGATACGCTGCACATGTGCTGTGAGATACATGATATTATGGTGATTCGTTTGATTTTTTCCTGAATTGATTTGTTTGCTTCTACCATGGGGCTATGTAGTTAAAAAAAAAACTTTATTTTTTTGTCTGTTTTAATTGTGTTTATTGTTGGTTTTATTTTTGAAAATCGACCGGATGCTCTCAAAGTATGCTGTTCCTGTGTGACTTCCTGCCCGGCTCGATCTGCTCTGTGCAGCTTGACGCGGCTGATTGGATCAGATGCCCCACAGCGCGTTTTTCAGAAGTGTCCCATTCATATAATAATGCTTACTCTTCAAAAACACGCGTCCCAAGCATTTAATAATGCTTATTCTTCAAAAACACGCTGTAGTTTTGATAGTATAAATTCATGTAACTGTAGAAGCTGAGCGGGGTGTGGACAGTCAGTGCAGGTTATTTTGCTGACAAGGAGGTCAGCAAACATCCCCGTCATCATCCCTATAATCACCTACTGGATATACTATGTGATGTATGGCACAAACAGTGCAGCACATATATGTGATGTATGGCACATACAGTACAGTACATATATGTGATGTATGGCACATACAGTGCAGCACATGTATGTAGCATAACATGTATCTGAGGTGTATTTGTGATGTGAAGCTTCACTTCCTGTGTGACATCATTCTTTTCCAGCGCCTACTGTAACTTCCTCAAACTGATTCAGACTAAAGGAACAACATTGGATCCTCCTGTCCTTAATGTCATCTGTAAAATCACATAATCAGCTGTTTCAATATGTTTTCTGAGTGTTAGATTCTTATATTTCTACTGGAGTGAGATGTCTTTTCCTACAATAAAGCTTTGGAAAACACTGTGTCACTTTGTTCTTTTAGCTGAGACTGTCATGGTGCAGGTGTGGTGGTGAGGACCCAAATGTGGACAGTGACACAGAGACAGGAGCTAGTGCATAATCAGTGTTGGGCAAGTTACTTCTTCCAAAATGTAATATACTACATATTACTAGTTACTTTCATTTGAAAGTAATGTTACTTTACAATATTACTGTCTGTGTAGAGTAAGTTGTTACTTATTACAGTACTTTTGCATTACTTTCACCAAAATAACTGCAATAGTAGAACGACATCTCCACGCGGGAACCATGCCGAAAAATAATTTAAACCCTCTTGAAGTCAGTGTAACCCGTCCAAAATTCTAAATGTTATTATTTTCCTTTGTTATTGTCATCGGTTATTTGCATAAAAACACACAATTTGATTAGGACATGATTGTATCTTTATTTAAATATGTGCTTTGATAAAAAACAAACAAAAAACAACTTGTGTTACTTGGCAAAGTGGTATATTACTGAAATCCTATTAGTAATAAGTTATATTACTGAGTTACTGCTAAAAGTAATATATTTCATGTAATATATTACTTTTGTAATGAGTTACCCCCAACACTGTGCATTAGCAGGGTGTATTTAACAGAGCTCTTCAGAGAAAACAGTCAGACACATGACAGCAACAATGATCCGACAAGACTGACAGGGGAGACAAGACTTGATAAAGGCTACACAAGGAGGTGATTACAAAGTAGACACAGTTGGTGCAGACAGATCGAACATGGCACACAGAACTAAATGAACTAGACAAGGCACAAACACAAAGAAATGTAAAGTCTAGACATGATGGAAAAAGTCTCAACCATGACAGACTCTCCTCATGTTTGTGTTTTCAGAAACATGTCCGCACCGCATCATATTAATGATCCATAGGAAGTCTCACGTCATTGTGACATATTTAGTTGTATATTTATTACATTTGTGTAACTGATTATGAAGCTCTGTTCATATTTACAGCCTATTATTTATTATAGACCCATCAGCATCCATTACCATCCATTACCCTAATATTCCATATCTTTATATTAACCTCTGAAAATGATCTTCACAAGGATCAATCCTGAAACATTCGTACATCATAACAAAAGTTATCTCAAGGCGCTTTACAAATAGAGCAGGTAGGAAACCAGGCTCTTCATTTTAGACCCAACAATTGAAACAATTCTCACATGCACTGGTGATTTTTCTTTTTTATAATTGTAATATTTTGGTGTTATAATCAGAATGTTATATGTACATTGTAACCTTAGAACCTTACCAATTCATGAGAGTGAACAGACAACATGCATATACTGTAGTTTAGATCAGTGATACTCAACTTGCGGCCCGGGGTCCAGATGCAGCCCGCGATAGGGTGCTGACTGGCCCCCCAAACATTTTCTAATTCACAATGAAAACTAACATTGAATAAAGTTTGACTGAGCTCCAGCTAAAGATCTATCTATCTATCTATCTATCTATCTATCTATCTATCTATCTATCTATCTATCTATCTATCTATCTATCTATCTATCTATCTATCCTGTGTGCACAAGAGATGTTTGGTTAATTTTCTTTTTGGAGAGAGCCTTTATTGATTTGTTTAGGAAGAGGGTTTACTCTGAATAGATTTGAGAACTGAATTGAAGTGAGCAAACTGAATTTCTAACTTTTGTTGTTTATTGTTAGGCTATTGGGTGGGGGGAACTACAATCCACTACAGAATAAAATAATATTATTAATATTTGTTTATTAACTGGCACCTGGCCTCTTGTCATTTTGCAAAAGTGGACCCTGGTGAAATCAAGTTAAGTGTCCCTGGTTTAGATAAACAGCCAACTTATTAAGACAATTTTGGGTTCAGGCCAGGCTCGGCTCAGACAGAACGGGCTCGGGTCAGGCTTGTTTTTTGGGCCTGATCTAAGCTCTAATTTGGCGTTACTTTAAAAATGTTTTCTATTTTAATTATGTACCCCAATACATTTCACAAATCTAACACATAACTTACGTGTTACCTATGTCGTGCCTGTCTTTGTCTGTCTTGTCTTTCATTCATTCAGATGCAGTCCCAATGCTACTGTGCTGTTTTCATAGTGCGGTGTGGAAAACAAAAATGACTTTTGAAACGTAAATGCGTTTTTTAAACGCGATTTTCAGAAAACGCTTCAAAAGTCATAAAAGTGGACCTCGTTTGTGAAGATTAGCTTGCTGAACACAAACTTCGCTGTTTAATAAACTTTTGTTACCACATAGCCTACCTTATTTCAAGGATTTGAAATCCCCATACAAAAATCACATTGCCCCCCCCCCCCCCTACGAACTTCTGGTTCGTAGTGGCCACTCGTTGTTTTGTTGTTTTTTATGTTGCTCTGCTTTGTCTTTTCCTACCCACGTTAAGTGCGCTATTATGTTATGATAGGAACGCTCTACTGAAGATTGGAAATAGCGGGACTCACCAATTTATGGGCGATTTTGAGAGCTGGCCTTGTGAGATCCTCAGAGGCGTAAGTGCTGCCGCTCCCCTTGTGATTCCAACGCTGAGGAGAAAGTGGCGTCGGGGTTGCAGGGCTGGTACGAGGAAACAACTTAGAGCCAAGGCTAAGCGTACACCGCTGCCATCCATACTCCTTGCCAATGTCCAATCCTTGGATAATAAACTGGACGAGATAAGAGCCAGGATCAGCTATCACAGAGACGTGCGGGATTGCAACGTCCTCTGTTTTGTGGAAACATGGCTGATCCCGTCCACCGCCGACGCTGCGATTCAACCAGCCGACTCGTTCACAGTACATCGCTTCGACAGAGACGAGAAGTCGGGGAAAACTAGAGGCGGAGGAGTCTGTTTAATGACTAACAGCTCGTGGGTTAACCCAGGGAATGTTAAGGTTCTGTCCAGGGGCTGCTCCCCCGACCTAGAACACTTGGTGATCTTAGCCCGTCCTCACCATCTCCCCCGGGACACCTCTGCCGTGATCATCTACGTCGTTTACATCCATCCCGCTGCGAAGACAGACACAGCACTGTCAACGTTACACACTGTAAAAACTAGAAGTTCCTTGAGGAACCTCTAGGTTACTCCAAGAACCTAAGGGTTCCCCCAAGAACTCAGAAGTTCCTCAATGCTCCTCAATGCTCTCAGAGGTGCCTGCAAGAACCTTTACTTTTTACGCAGTATGAATATGGTTCCTCAAAGAACCCAATTTGAATTAAGGTTCCTGGAGGCTCTTTAGGGGGGGCACGGTGGCTCAGTGGTAGAGCTGTCGCCTCGCAGTCAGAAGGTCCTGAGTTCGATTCTCGCCTGGGACACTGTGGGCGCTGTGGTTGTGTTCCCCCCCATATCTTCAGTGCCTACTGCCCAGGTGGGGTATCTCGTTGTAAGGGCCTTTCTGTCTGTGTGGAGTTTGCATGTTCTCCCCGTGCTCCCCCAGGGGGGTTCCTCCGTATATAACCCCCCCCCCCCCCCCCCCCCCATCAAAAACATGCAGAAGATCAGATCGTCATCGTCATCCGACCAGTGACGACAACATCCGAAGTCGGTCCCCGGGCGCTGTACGAGAAAGCGACCACTGCTCCTGGCCTGCCCCACGGAGGAAAGGACAAAGCCAGGATGGGTTAAATGCAGAGGACAAATTTCACCAGCCACCGTCAGCATGTGTGTGTTGTGGCCCTCCGTGCATGTGTTGATTGTAATCGTGTGACAATAAAGACGGGCTTGTCCGTCTGAAATCGTGATTTTTTAGGCTATATTTTGATATCATATGATATCCAAATATAGTAGCCTAAAGATATGTATAATGACTTGTGAGCATATCTGGTATATATACTGTACCAGAGATGCTCACAAGTCATTTTTGCAAGTCCAAGTCAAGTCTCAAGTGTTTACAAGTCGAAGTCAAGTCGCATGTCTTTGAGGACAAGTCTCAAGCCAAGTCTCAAGTCATGTGACTAGTCCCCATCTTTGTCATACTGTGAGGATGTTTTTGAATTTATCTCACTGAAATCAAACTTTGCTCTGAAAAGGCTTTCTTCTCCCAAGCATGTCTTCGGGTCATTGAAAAACACTATACAAACTAATAATAATAATAATAATTCTTATTATTATGTCATCTATAGTGGTTATTTGCATAAAAACACAGTTTGATTAGGAAATGATTGCATCTTTTTTTAATATGTGCTTTGATTTAATAAAATGTAAATCAATTTGTAACTTGAGTTACTTGACAAAGTAACTTGTAGGCTATAATATTACTGAAATCCTATAAGTAATATGTTATATTACTGAGTCACTGCTAAAAGTTATATATTACATGTAATGTGTTACTTGTGTTACCCCCAACACTGCCATATACACTAGTTGGTCATGAAACTGGCAAATCTGAAGGAACTATATTTCCTCGATTAATGGGGACTGATCTGGCTTTCAGACATGGCTTTTCTTTCTGTCAGTCCGGTAGGTGGCCGCCAATCAAATCAAAAGAAGAAGAAGCGCATAGCTTCTGGATGAAAGCAGCGCGAGCCAGCCATAGATGTATTTCTCTCTCTCACTTTTGCAGCACTGAAGCAGAGCAGACAAGGCAGGACGGTAAGTACAAGCAAGACAGGCAGAGGTTAATTTAAAACGTTTGAAGTTGAGTTTTGTCTTCATTCCGTCTGAAACAATACCTTCATGGGGATAAAACGTTACGTCATGATGACATGATGACATACTGTAACTAGTTCCGTCTCTTGGTAGAACTTCCGTAAACTCCCATTTCTACCTTAAGAGACAACACCAAACCAGATTTAACAATATTTATTGAATTTAAGATTGTCTTTGGCGGAGAGCTCTTTGGCCAAAAGGGGGATCAGCCACGTGACCGGGAATCGGCCACGTGACGGTGGATCAGCCACGTGACGGCGGACCTGCCATGGATTGGCAGGGGCGTCGGAACCCTCCCCCAAAAATGTAATTTAACAAGACTTAAAGAAATGTAATTATGGACTTACCAGGGCGGTGCTGAAAGGGAGCCTGATAGTTAAGTGGACACAGGCTACTTTAGTAGACAGAAATGGGAGTGAAATTAAGGTACAATGCATGAAGTGAACAGGCCACCACCAGACCACCAGTAATTGCAAATGAAGTTTAACAATGGATTTGACCTTTTAAAGAGCCATGGATTAGACCACCAATAATTGCAAAAGAAATATGACAATGGATTTTACCTTTTAAAGAGGGATGGAACGATTATCGCCATTTTGCCTGAAAGGCAGACAACGTAGAGACGGACCAATCTAATTTAGTCTCGCATCTTGCGATGCACATCTTTGGCAATGCTAAAACCTGCCACGCACATGCGCAGTATAGCATAGAAGGCCGGTGGCTAGCCAGGTAGCTAGCGTGCTACTCAACGTAGGCCGGAAATAGAAGTTTACAAGGGTTATACTTTATCTAGATGACTGGGATTGGATCGATGGATTGGATGCGTAAGAGAGGGAACATGCTACGAAAAGGTTGACTGGAAACTGGGACTAGAGGCATGTTGTTAAAAACCAGATTGGACACGGGAGAGGGAAGCGGCCGCAGACAACAGGGACAGAGTTGCTCAGGGATTAACACCCGGCCTGAAGTAAGTGCAGCAGCTCTGCAGCAATGATGACTCAAACCAGGGACTAAAGGCATGTTTGATAATATCCCATTGGACACGGGACCCGATTGGACACGGGAGGGAAGCGGCCACTGATGGCAGGGATAGATTTGCTCTAGGATTACACGCCCAACATGAATGAGCGCTTCTCTGCAGCGCGATGTACAACATTAGCGTTAGCGACAGCTACCCACTATTTGGGCTCGCTACATTTGTGAATGAGGAAAACAGCGACTGTATGACAACAACAAGTTTGAGGGGGAGAAAGCTCAAGACCGACTCACATATGCCCAGATCGATCAGAGCTGATCCGACTTGGGAATCAGTCCAAACGGAGAGGTCGTCAGAAGAGGAGAGCCTTGAGCTGCGGCGGAGCGCAGACGGTGGGACATCCGAACCAGGAGCTGGAGAGTCGGACATGATATGACGCTACAATGCAGAGGAGACAAGAGCAATAGACAGGTAGGGGAATTCATTTTAAACAGAATAGGTTTGTAACGAATATGTTCTATTTTTCTATATGACACCGTGTGTCCTTTTGTTTGCTATCTTCCATTCTGAAATATGGAAGCTGAAGTATTGTAAACCACAGTTTTGTATATGTTTGAGCAACACACTGTTGCTCTCAAACTGGAGCATGTGGATGCTGTGGAAACCATCACATGGGTGAATTACAATGAGGGGACTGAGACGTGATACCTACCACAGAAATTACATTTAAAATGGAAGGAGGGGGGGGGGGCACACTTTTCAGATGCCCCTGCCCATCTTCACATCAATAAACTGTAAAGAGGATGACATTGTGTGTGTGTGTGTGTGTGTGTGTGTGTGTGTGTGTGTGTGTGTGTGTGTGTGTGTGTGTGTGTGTGTGTGTGTGTGTGTGTGTGTGTGTGTGTTTGTGTGTGTGTGTGTGTGTGTGTGTGTGTCTGTGTGGGGGGGGGGGGTTAAGCGATTGTAGGGAAACAGTGGATGGATAAATCCAGAAGGAGGCGGCAATGCAACATCAAGGATGCCAACTGCCATAAAACACTACAGAAGAAGAAGAAGAGGGGGGGCGACAGGGCCCTGTTTAGATCTGGTATTAACGTGTTTTGGGTGATCCAATCTCAAGTGGACAGCTCTATGTCACTACGTCAGTTCACACCTAGTCTCACGGTGTCAGACCCAACGTCTTACGTCAGCACGCTTCCAGCGACAGAGCGTTTCCAGGTTTGCTGTAGGAATTCCTATGGTAAGATCTGATTGGCTGGGCGGCTGACGGAAGGCCGGCTCTCTGTGTGCATTGGTGCATCGTTCAAACTGTACCGCCCCTGAGTTACATCACGCAAATAAGGAGGTCTGTGGTTGGTCAATTCATATGTCTCAGGGGGCGGTTCTTAATTAACCACTTGTCAAGAGTTGTGACCCAGATGTAGATATGTGTCTAAATGGCCTGCATTTATATAGCGCTTTCAGGGTGCTGGCACACCATCAGGAGCAATTTGGGGTTCAGTATCTTGCCCAAGGACACTTCGACATGCAGACTGGAGGAGGTGGGAATCGAACCACGGACCTCTTTTATCCAAAGCGATTAGTGGACAACCCGCTCTACCTCCTGAGCTACAGCCGCCCCATGCTCCAGAGCACGTTTGTGTCTACGGCTGTGTACAAGCAGTTTAACCCCTTCTACTGTGGCAGGTCTCCACCGTAATATCATGCTAAACATACGTTTTGTAGCTGCCGCCAGAGGCAAGCTGCCATCAAAGTCAATCATACAGTTTTAAGATAAGTAAATAAATAAATAAATAATTTATTTCATATAAAGTTGGGTTAAAAACAAGAATAATTTACGTTTCAATTAAAGTATCATTTTGTCAATTAAAATCAATACAAATGACCTGTCTTGTGATGTATTTACTGGAGTGGACTAAAAGGATAGAGACCTGGTAACGGTGCAGCACTACTCATTTATTGTGCGGTAGGGTAAACAGCCACAACACTCTGCCAAGTACACAGTAGTAAACCGGAACACAACACACCCAGACGTCACCACTGGGCGGGGCCTACTTAAAGCTACAGCCTGGAGAGTACACAGCTTCTCATGTCACATCCCCCCTCTCAGCTACAGCTTACCCTTTAACATGTAGCCCCATATAACTTTACTGCTTTGGTTAGAACAACAACCACATGCTTTCAAAATACCCACTAGAGTAAAGAGGTCAAAGGTGAACTGAACATGACCCACATACAATGGCACTTGAGAACAGCAAATAATAGAGTTGAGAAGGAAAAGGATATTATTCTGCTATTGCAGCACATAGTCCTTCAGCCTAGGTGGTAGCTTGGTTGTGCGCCCAGACCGGGTCTGAGTCTCCACCTGCAAGGGCTCTTGGTCATTGTCCATGTTATGTTCATTGTCAGTGATGGACTCTGCATCATGGTCAGAGTCTGGGTAGGGGAGGTCCTGTTGCTCCTGTTGATGCCTGGTGGTCCTGTCAGGCCTGAGGTGTCGGCGGTTCCTTCGATAGCGGACCCCAGCTGCCGTAATCATGTCATATGAGCGCGGTTCATCTCGGATCCGCACTACAGTCGCTGGCTTCCAACCATCAGCTGTCTCCATGCATACTCTCATCCCCTCCCGCAGCGGAGAGAGAGGAGACGCAGCCTTATCGTAGGCCTTTTTCTGCAGCAGCTGTCGCGACTTCAGTGCCTCCTGGACCCCATTGGGGGTGGACGGTTGCAGGGCCGCCGCGCTCACGGGCAAATTGGACCGCAGGACCCGACCCATGAGGAGCTGAGCTGGCGAGTAACTCAACCCAGTGACCGGTGTGTTCCTCAAGTTCAGGAGAGCAAGGTGTGGATCTACCCCCGTCTGTGCAGCGCACTTCATCATGTGTTTAACAGACTGGATGGCCCTCTCAGCCATGCCATTGGACTGAGGGTAGTGAGGGCTGGAGTGAGTTATCCTGAAACCCCACTCTGATGCGAACTGAGCCATTTCAGCACTGGCAAAGGGGACGTGGTCAGCGATAAGGTGCTCAGCTATGCCATGACGTGCAAAGACACCCTTGAGTTTAGCAACCACTGTCCCTGACGTCTTATCTGAGAGGCGGAGCACCTCAGGATACTTTGAGAAGTAATCGACAATCAGGAGGAAAGGACGCCCGTGAAAGTCAAAAATGTCTGCTGCCACCTTTTGCCATGGTCTCTCCGGCACTACATGAGGCAGCATTGGCTCCCTCTGGTTACTGGGGAGTTTCTCCTGGCATGATACGCATGCCTCTACCATCCTGTGCACATCTGCGGTGAGACCTGGCCAGTACATGAGCGCTCTGGCATGCGCTAGTGAGCGTTGAATGCCCTGATGTGCAGTGTGGAGCCGCTGGAGTATGTCAGCTCTCAGAGCACTCGGAATGACGATGCGCTTGTCAAACATGACGAATCCACCTTCAACGTGGAGGGAATGTCTGATGGGCCAATAGGGCTGGGCTGTGAGTGGAGCCCGCCTCTTTTTGTCAGGCCACTCATTCATGTGGAGCTGCTGTAACAGCTGCATAACACTGTCTGTCTCTGTGGCCATCTTAAGCTGAAGCATGATGTCTCCCCCTAGTGGCGGGTGGTCGATGACTGCATAGATGACTTTTTCCTCACTTAGATCACATTCCTCGTACATGGCATTTGGTGGCACAGCCCGCGACAGTGCGTCAGCGATCAACATTTCCTTCCCAGGTGTGTAGACAACTTTATAATCATACTTCTGGATCTGAAGGAGCATCCGTTGAAGACGTGCGGGGGCTTTTCCAATGGGCTTAGTGACAATGGCCTCCAATGGCCTGTGGTCACTCTGTATTGTCACTGGGACACCGTAGACATATTGATGGAATTTCTCCAGTGCGAACACTATTGCCAGAAGCTCCTTTTCTATCTGGGCATAATTCTGTTCAGCCCCAGACAACGCTCTGGATGCATAGGCTATTGGCTGTCTGTGTTGCATCAGACAGGCCCCAAGCCCATCTTTGGATGCATCTGCTTGTATCTCAATGTCCTCCCCAGGAGTAAAGAAGCGGAGCACAGGTGCCGTGCTGATGACTGCCTTCAGTTGATCCAGTGCAGCTTGGTGCTCTGGATGCCACTGCCACGCCACATCCTTCCTGAGGAGCTGCCTGAGCGGTGCTGTGAGCGCAGACTCATTTGATATGTACTGGGCAAGATAGTGTACCATGCCTAGCAGCCGAAGAAGAGCCTTTCTGTCTGTTGGTGCAGGCAGCTGTGTGATTGCTGTCACTTTAGAGTCATCTGGGCCAACACCCTGTGCACTGATGATGTGCCCCATGTACTTCACCTCATCCACCATATACTGTATCTTGTCTGGATTGAACTTGACGTTCAGAGTTTTGGCTCGCTCCATGACTTGTTGCAAGATCTGGTCATGCTCTGTTTTGCTGGAGGCTGCAATTATCATGTCATCTGCTATTATGGAGACACCCTGAATGTCCCCAAAGTACTCTGAGTTCATCTGTTGGAAGACTTCGCTTGCCGATTTTATACCAAATGGGAGGCGGTTAAACTTGTACCTCCCCCATGGGGTGTTGAACGTACATAGCTCAGAGGACTCCTCATCCAACTTTATCTGCCAGTACCCGTCCTTCTCATCAAGGATCGTAAAGATTTGTTTCCCTGACAGCTTGCTCTGCACGTCCTGAGGGGTGGGTATGTTATAGTGCTGGCGCAGTATGGCGTCATTGAGATGACTGGGGTTGAGACAGACCCTCAAAGCGCCATTCTTCTTCTCTGTCACGACTAGACTGTTGACCCACTTGGTCGGCTTTGTGACCTTACTGACTACACCCCGTTTTTCCAGATCGTCAATAGTCTCTCTCAGCCTGCCCTCCACTGCAAAGGGAAATTTTCTACACCCGTGAATGACAGGAGGAACCTCGGGGTTTGTGAAGATGTGGTGAGTGCCGGGAAACTCACCAAGACCAGTGAAGACTGATTTGTAGCGGCGGAGCAGCTCCCCTTTGGTGCGTGGGGCTGACTGGCCCAGCGTGTGCACCCTCCTGACGAGACCCAGCTGCACACAGGCTTTCCTGCCTAAGAGGGGCACGTCAGATGCATCGGTGACGAAGAAGTGCAGGTGCGCTTGTGTACGCTGTGTTTGCACATGCAGTGTCACCACCCCCTTTGGGATGATGCGTTGCCCACCATAAGCCAGCAGAACAGTCTTGGTCGGCCTAAGGTCCATTTTCAGTGGGAGGGTTTTCGCTATCGCTTGTGGCAACACATTCGCTGAGGCGCGTGTGTCCAATTTGAAATATACACTCCTACCGCCTATACGCAGGTTTGTGTGCCATGCTTCCTCATCATCAGCGGGAAGGGGTTCTGGACCAGTATGTGAGACCGCCCCTATGAATAATGTGTCCATTTCCTCAACATCAGTGTCAACAGGGGCAACATCCTCGGTGGCCTTGCACATGACCGCAAAATGGTTCCTCTTTCCACACTTGTTGCATTCAGCATTGTATGCAGGGCAGCTCCTTGGCTTGTGAGCTCTCCCACACCTGCTGCACTGGAACCGCTGCTGCTCGGCGTGTGAGCGCCTGGCTGGCTCCGCCTGTCGTCCCGACTGCACATTGAATTTCCTGTATTGGCGGCCCGGCTTCTCAACAGCATGCACAAACTGCTCGCCTGGGCTGCTGGCCGACATGGCCCTAGCCTGGGCAGATGTTACTTCCTTAGCCCGGCAGATGTCCATTGCTTTAGCTAATGTTAGATCAGCGATGGAGAGCAGCCTCTCCCTCAATCCATTATCAGTGATGCTGAATACTATTTTGTCCCGTATCATGAGATCCTCTGTGTCTTTGAATTCACAATTACGTGCTCTCTGCCGTAGCTCCGTAATAAACTTGTCAATACCAGCTTGCCCATCAAAGCTGTGTGCCCAGAACTGATGTCTCTCAAAGACTGTATTTTTCTTTGGGGCAAAATAAGCTTCAAAAGCCTTTATTACTTCATCCAGCTTTGGCGTGGCTGAATCCTCATAATCAATGTCCAGCGTGTTGTATATCTCCAGTGGCTCCTCCCCTATGCAGTGAAGCAACACAGCGATCTTCCTTGACTCAGGCTTATCACTCAGCCCTGCAGCAACAAAGTACAAACTCAGTCTTTGTTCCCACTTCCTCCAGTTCTCCGCCAGGTTACCAGTCAGTAACAGCGGTGGTGGAGGTGTTAATGCCTGCATTCTTACGACCTGGCTTAAAACAATAGGCCGAAATGTCCAACAGGTCCTGAGAACAAAAGTACGTCCACTTAGCACTCGTTAGCTGCGCTCGTTAGCACTCCTTGAATGATTGCCCATCAAACGTAGTGGGCCGTCCACTTCTGAAGGCGAGGGTAGCGTCGTTAACTACTGCCGTTCTGACACCATGTGATGTATTTACTGGAGTGGACTAAAAGGATAGAGACCTGGTAACGGTGCAGCACTACTCATTTATTGTGCGGTAGGGTAAACAGCCACAACACTCTGCCAAGTACACAGTAGTAAACCGGAACACAACACACCCAGACGTCACCACTGGGCGGGGCCTACTTAAAGCTACAGCCTGGAGAGTACACAGCTTCTCATGTCACAAATAATTCCAGGGCGGAACCTATGTTCCAGGGATGTAGTGGGGTCAGGTAATTGTTAATTGTTACACGTCATTGCAAATTACCACGAGGAGCAGATGTTCAGAGACTACAGCAGAGGGAGGATGGTTTTGAGCCACTTTGCTGCTTAGAGCTGTATTTTTGTTGAGTTTGGAATAAGTGAAGACTTAAGCTGAAGAATCCTGTTTTTCTACTCCCCTTGAGTTACTGCGGCCAATGAGGTATGGGAATATTGTAATATTGTGTTGTGATATATTTGTTGCCTATATTAGCCTGTTCTCTGTGAGAATGCTGTACATTTATTTTTGACTGATTGTATTGTATCTTACTTTAGTTCTCACGGCATGTTTGGAGGAGAGGAGGAGAATTAAATGCCAGTTAAAACCCAAGAACGCCTTGTGTCCGTGAATTCAACTGGAGGGGAGTCACAGTGAGAACTCAGCCTGCCGGCACCAGGAGTTAACGAGCTGCACCTGCCGTCGTCGGAGCTGCAAGCGATTGCATCACGGAGTTTCACCGAACTCTAGCATCAAACAGATAAGACTGTGCATACACCTGTAACTTAAAGAAGTGGCAAGAGGAGTTCGGGAGCATTGTGTGGTTAATCCATCAAGAAGTAACACATTTAAAACAAGTTAAATGTTAAAGTCTGGAGTAACTTCAACGATTGCTAAAAGGGACTCAATAAGTGCTAAATTGTTCTGGTGTTATGTGCATGTTTTAAGCTCAATGCTGATTTCGTTATTTACTACCAAGTGTAAATGACATTTAAAGGTGCTATTAGTATATTTGCTAAGTGTTAAAAAGGGAGTGTTTTCCAATTGATTTCAAGTGAAATAAGTTCATTTGTATTGTGAAAGGGTGTTTATGATAAATTTACACTGTAAAATTACTCTAAAAAAAAAAAAAAAAAAAGTCTCTTAATGCACTCTAAAAAATTTAAGCTAAAAAAGCCAAGTTAATTGCAATTAGCTACATTTAAGTCAAGCCTTGTGCTAATTAGCAATATTTAAGCTAATTTATAGTACATTTAAGTTTTAAATTAAGCAATTAATTATTTTAAGGCCAATTCAGACTACTATTAAAAATACTAAAAATGACTGATGACAAAGATAATACAAAGATGGTAGACAGCAACGGTGTTGCTGTAAAGTTCCTGCAGCAGTCTGAAAACCCTGATAAAGAACAAGAACATGAAGACACAAACCCTCCTGAAGAGACAGAAGTAAATAAAGAGACCGAAGCTGCTTTAGAAGAAGAACTTCGAAGAAGTCAGAGAAATAGGACACTAACTGAAAAGGGTCAATATCTCCAAGAGGAAAAATATAAGAAGCTTCATCATCGCTTCATACATTTCTACGACAAATGGAAAGTTCTCGCTAAGGAGGCTAAGAAAACACTAGATGGATCTTTCTCCAGTGAGATTCTACAAGCCCTCATGAGCAACATCCACCAGTCTTCAACAGATGTAAAACAAGCTTATGATGACTTACGGCAATGCATTCCACCTGATGGAGAGACTCGCCGCCGAGTAGACACTTGTGATGCAGTCTCAAAACAGATGTTAGAATATGCATGCAAATATCTTGAAGAAAAAGACAAACATCAAGACTCTCAAGGAGTACAAACATACTGGTTTAAGAGTGGCTCAGTGTTCTCATCCGCAGCCTCAAGCATACGATCAAAAGGTTCAAGTGTGTCCTCTGCTAAGAGACAAGAAGCTGCAGCGGAGCTAGCCGCATCTCAAGCCACTTTGAAGGTCTTAGAAGAAATGGAAAGAGAGAAACAAGAGCTTGAAAACCTAGAAGCAGAGAACAGACAGAGGCTTGCACTACGAGAAGCAGAAGATGCTGCAAGGCAAAACACACTTGAAGAGAAGCGCAGGCAGATAGAGCGCTTAGAGACAGTTAAGACGATGAATGCTGCAAAAGCACGACTGGAAGTCTATGAACAAGTGGGCTCAGACAAAGAGATATCAGAGTTGCTCCGAGGCATCAAGCCAAAGCATGAAAATTCTGCACCTAACTCAAAAGGTCTTCCAGAGCGTCACATGGCACCACAACAATATGCCACACATATTCAGCCTGCTATGATGACTCAAACTGCCACGAGGGTGCAACCTGTTACTCATCAAGAGGATAGCACTACAGCACTTGCCAACGCATTAGCAGAGTCCATCAATGCAAGCCGTCTCCCAGTACCAGAGCCTTCTGTTTTCAATGGAGACCCACTAAGGTACAAAGACTGGAAAATGTCCTTTCAAACATTGATAGGCAGGAAGAATATTCCAGTAAATGAGAAAATTTACTTCCTTCGCAAATATGTCGGTGGACCGGCAAAGAAAGCCATAGAGAGTTATTTCCTGTTAGGCACAGATGCAGCCTACCAGTCAGCATGTGACATCCTGGAAGAAAGGTATGGAAGCTCCTTCGTGATTGCTAAAGCCTTCAGGGATAGGCTCACATCATGGCCAAAGATAGGACCCAAAGACAGCATTGAACTAAGAGAGTTCTCAGACTTCCTCCGAGGCTGTGAAGCAGCTATGTCTCAAATCAAAAATCTTGATGTCCTAAATGACTGCAGCGAAAACCAAAGAATGCTCACTAAGCTTCCTGATTGGTTAACAGCCAGATGGAACAGAAAGGTCATTGAGGTCGAAGAAACAACCAAAACATTTCCAAGTTTCAGTCAGTTTGTCGAGTTTGTCACAAGGGAAGCCAGGATCGCTTGCAATCCGGTGACTTCTCTTTACGCTTTGAAGTCTAATGATGGTGAAAGGACGAAAGCACCAAGGACTCAAAGCTTTGGTGCAAAGGTGCTGGTAAGCAGCTCTGAAGAAAAAACCGATGCTAAATTGTGTGTCTTTTGTGAAATGTCAAACCATGGCATTCACACATGTCGGAAGTTCATGCACAAGTCAATCACAGAACGAATCAAGTTTGTGCAATCAAACAAACTGTGCTTTGGATGTTTGAAACCTGGACACCAATCAAAGAACTGTGAAAGGAGGAGGGTCTGCGACACATGTAAACGGAAGCACCCAACATGTTTACATGAAGATCGTGTCAAGGATGATGGAAAGAAGGAACAATGGGATGACGGACGAAAGGAGAGTCTGAAGTACTCAAAGGAAAAAGACAAGTCAAAGGAAAGAATGGAGTCTAAACAGACCAAAGAACCATCAAACGAAGCAATATCTAACCGAGTGGTGCAAGACATGAGCAGCAACCACACATCTACAGTTGTTCCAGTATGGGTATCCGCAACAAGCAACCCTGAGAATGAACTTCTGATATATGCACTTCTAGATAACCAAAGCGACACAACGTTCATCTTGCAAGAAAAGGCAGAAACTCTGGATACACACAAGGAGCCTGTGCACTTGAAACTCTCCACGTTGTCATCCAGAAGTTCAGTCATTCCAAGTCAGAAGTTATCTGGGTTGCAAGTCAGAGGCTTTTATTCGTCCAAGAAAATCCCTCTCCCAGTAACTTATACAAGGGAGTTCATTCCCGCCAATTTAAGTCATATTCCTACAGCCAAGACAGCGAGAGCATGGCCTCACCTAGAGCACCTTGCCGAAGAGATAGCTCCTTTAATCGATTGTGACATTGGTCTGCTCATAGGTTACAATTGTTCTCAAGCCCTGCTGCCTAGAGAAATTGTGTCAGGCAAAGACAATGAGCCTTTTGCTCAAAAAACAGACCTTGGCTGGAGCATAGTCGGCTGCGTCAATCCTTGTGTCGACTATGGCGATGTAATTGGAAGCAGCCACACGATCGTTGTCAGACAAGTGACCCCTGATCTTCAGTCACCTGCTAATCTAACAAGTGAAGTCAGATACATATGCCAAACACAGGTCAAAGAATTAGTCACTCCACCAGATGTGATGAAGATGCTTGAATCAGACTTCAATGAAAGAACCGTGGAGGATGCTCACTTCTCTCAGGAGGATCTGCGCTTCATATCACTAATGGAGGAAGGAATCAAAATCAAGTCAAACGGTCACTGCGAAATGCCTTTGCCATTTAAGGAAGACAGACCGAGTCTACTAGACAATAGGAGATGTGCAGATCACCGCCTCAGGTGTTTGAGAAGGACACTTGAGAAAGATAAGCAATACTGTCAAGATTACACAGTCTTCATGAGTGAGATGATAAATCGCGGAGATGCTGAGAAAGTACCAGAAAAAGAAATTGACAGAAACCCGGCCTGGTACATCCCTCACCACGGGGTTTATCACCCACACAAACCAGGAAAGATACGAGTCGTGTTCGACTGCTCAGCGAAGTTTCAAGGCGTGTCATTGAACGACTATCTGCTGACTGGGCCAGAATTGACAAATACTTTAATCGGTGTTCTCTGTCGATTCCGCAAGGGTTTAGTCGCAATAATGTGTGACATTGAGCGCATGTTCCATCAGTTCCACGTAAGAGCAGAAGATCAAGACTATCTGAGATTTCTCTGGTGGGACGATGGTGACCTCCAGTCCCAACCAAAATACGGCCTCAAGCACATCGCTGCTCAAGGAGAAGGTCGTTTCAAGGAAACATCCATCCGCTTCATCGAACGGAACTTTTACGTGGATGATGGTCTGACAAGTGTGTCAACAGAAGAGGAAGCTGTACAATTAGTCAGCGAAGCAAGGCAGCTCTGCAGCGCCGGCAAGCTGCGACTCCACAAATTCGTTTCTAACAGCCAGGAAGTACTTGCATCGATTCCCAAGGAAGAGTGCGCTGAAACAGCAAGAAATCAAGACTTGACTTTGGGTGAGCCACAGATGGAGAGAGCCCTAGGTGTCAAATGGTGTGTTGCTTCAGATCAATTCCGTTTCAGAGTAGTTGTGAATGAACGTCCGCTCTCTAGAAGAGGAATCTTGTCAACAGTAGCCTCCATCTACGACCCACTTGGCTTTGTAGCACCTTTCATTCTAGTCGGGAAGCAAATACTTCAGCAGATGTGCCGAGACAAGGCCGGATGGGATGAACCACTATCTGATGAGCTTCGGCCACAATGGGAGTCCTGGCTCTTGGACCTGCAGAACCTAGCTGATGTCAAGATACAGCGATGTTACATACCTGCAAGTTTCAAAGAAGTCCAAAGATATGAACTTCATCACTTTTCAGACGCAAGCGTCACAGGGTATGGAGAATGTACATACCTGAGAGCAATCAGTCCAGCAGGAAAAATCCACTGCACTTTGGTCATGGGCAAGGCCAGAGTGGCCCCCACGAAAGTCACCACAGTACCAAGACTTGAGCTGGCAGCGGCTGTTGTTGCCGTCCGTACAGGTGACCTGCTAAGGAAAGAGTTGGAAATAGAAGATGCTCAAGAATTCTTCTGGACGGATTCAAAGGTCGTCCTCGGATACGTCAACAATGACGCCAGGCGATTCCACGTATTCGTGGCTAATCGGATTCAGCGTATCAAGGAAAGTACCAATCCAAGTCAATGGAGACATGTGAGCTCTGAAGAAAATCCCGCTGACCACGCGTCAAGGGGCCTCAAAGCAAAAGAGCTAATTTCTTCCAACTGGTTTACTGGTCCAGACTTTCTCTGGCATGACAAGCTTCCCAGCAGAGATATTAAGGTGGGAGACGTTGCAGATGAAGATCCAGAAGTTCGTAAGGCCTTCGCTCTTAAAACCTTGACAACAGAAGATTCACTGCTCGATCGTTTCCTGAAGTTCTCTAGTTGGTCGAGGTTAGTCAAAGCCATTGCCAGACTCAAGCGACGTGTCAAAGAGCTCAAGGGTCTGGTATCGAGAACCAATGAAGCCACAAGTCTTGAAGAGAGAAAGGATGCAGAGCTTACCATCATAAGCATCGTCCAAAGGGCAACCTTCTCTGAGGAAATCCAAAGTCTGCAAAACAAGAGAGAGATAACAACCAAGGATAAAGCAAGCAGGCTGCACAAAGTGAATCCTTTTGTGGACAGTCAAGGTATCCTCAGAGTGGGAGGTCGACTAGAGCATGCAACTTTGCACCCGCACATCAAGCATCCAGCAATCTTGCCAAAGACCAGTCATATATCAAAGTTGTTGATCCAGCACTATCATCAGAAGGTGCAACACCAAGGGCGTGGCATAACAATGAATGAGCTACGATCAAACGGCATCTGGATAATTGGATGTAGTCATGCTGTGTCGTCCCACATCTATAAATGTGTCAAGTGTAGGAAGTTCAGAAGGTGTACAGAAGATCAAAGAATGGCAGATTTACCCCGTGAACGCATGGAGACAACTCCTCCCTTTACTTATTGTGGGATGGATTGTTTTGGTCCATTCTATGTCAAAGAGGGAAGAAAAGAGCTGAAGCGCTATGGACTGCTATTCACGTGTCTGTGCTCTCGTGCTGTGCACATCGAACTGCTTGACGACATGACGACTGATGCCTTTATCAACGCTCTCCGTGCTTTCATTGCCATACGCGGAAACGTTCGACAACTTCGATCTGACCAGGGAACCAACTTTGTCGGGGCAAGACGCGAGTTCCTGGAAGCTGTGAAAGAAATGGATCAAGCATGCCTAAAGCAACTGGGCTGTGAGTTTGTCATGAACCCTCCATCCGCTAGCCATATGGGTGGAGCCTGGGAAAGGCAAATCAGGACAATAAGAAGTGTGTTGACATCCGTTCTGGATCAGTCATCCCGAAGACTCGATGTTTCATCATTACGTACGTACATGTACGAAGTCATGGCGATCATAAACAGCAGACCTTTGACAGTAGACTTACTCAATGATCCAGCTGGGCCACAGCCTCTTACGCCTAATCACATCTTAACGATGAAGTCTTCAATAATCTTGCCACCACCTGGAGAGTTTGTGAAAGAAGACTTGTATCTTCGCAAAAGATGGCGTAGAGTACAATACTTAGCCAACGAGTTTTGGTCCAGATGGCAGAAGGAATACCTGTTAAACCTGCAACAGAGACAAAAATGGCATAAGACACAAAGAAATGCAGAGATCAATGATGTAGTGATTATTCAAGATAACACGGCACCACGAAATGAATGGAAGTTGGCTAAGGTCACTGAAGTGTATCCCAGTGAAGATGGATGTGTGAGAAAGCTAAAATTGCTGATCAGTGATTCAGCACTAGATGACAAAGGAAAGCGTCTCATCAAGCCAACCTACCTAGAAAGACCTATCCATAAGACGGTCACCCTACTTGAAGCTGAGTAATGCAACCCTAGTGTTTATGTACCTTTCTTTAACCTAGAACTCGAAAAAAAAAAAAGATTCTTATCTGAATTCTACAATTAGTTAATCATAAAGTTCATTTGGAAAATCACCAGTGATTTGGTGGGAGTGTAGCTGCCGCCAGAGGCAAGCTGCCATCAAAGTCAATCATACAGTTTTAAGATAAGTAAATAAATAAATAAATAATTTATTTCATATAAAGTTGGGTTAAAAACAAGAATAATTTACGTTTCAATTAAAGTATCATTTTGTCAATTAAAATCAATACAAATGACCTGTCTAATAATTCCAGGGCGGAACCTATGTTCCAGGGATGTAGTGGGGTCAGGTAATTGTTAATTGTTACACGTCATTGCAAATTACCACGAGGAGCAGATGTTCAGAGACTACAGCAGAGGGAGGATGGTTTTGAGCCACTTTGCTGCTTAGAGCTGTATTTTTGTTGAGTTTGGAATAAGTGAAGACTTAAGCTGAAGAATCCTGTTTTTCTACTCCCCTTGAGTTACTGCGGCCAATGAGGTATGGGAATATTGTAATATTGTGTTGTGATATATTTGTTGCCTATATTAGCCTGTTCTCTGTGAGAATGCTGTACATTTATTTTTGACTGATTGTATTGTATCTTACTTTAGTTCTCACGGCATGTTTGGAGGAGAGGAGGAGAATTAAATGCCAGTTAAAACCCAAGAACGCCTTGTGTCCGTGAATTCAACTGGAGGGGAGTCACACGTTTGTTTATTTGTATAGTACTCAGTAGCGGCACCATTGATTTTTTTTTTAGGGCAAAACTAGGGTGCAGACTCTCGAGACGATACTACTTCTTCTGTGGTGTTTTATGGCAGTTGCCATCCTTTATGTTACATTACCGCCTCCTTCTGGATTCATCCATCCACTGTTTCCCTACTCTCTGTAGGGAAACAGTGGATGGATCAATCCAGAAGGAGGCAGTAATGCAAGGACACCACCACATGCTCCAGAGCAGAGTCTGTTTAACCACGAGACCACACAGTTGCTTTTCACTTTTTACACTCCACGGGAATGAAGGTGTCCGAACTATCTGCTGCCTGCTCATATTGAGTGAGACATTCTGGTAGCCTGGGTAAACCCATCCCCCACGTGACCTGCTCTCAGACCTGTTCTCAGTCACTATGGTCTGGATTCCCACCATTGTTAAACGATTTCCTGCGGTTGTTGCCCCCCCCCCCGATAGACCACTCCATTACGCAACCATCATCCAACCAGTTTAGTGCACAGAGCACATGCGCAGTGCAGCAGATGGCGTCATCACTCTGCGACCTTTGTTGTTAGCGCATGAGCTAACACTTTTCATTTCAGTACTGCTAGCACGCAAATGGTTACAACCAGCTACAAGAAGAGAGAACATCGCGTGACGGTGGTCAGGGAATGAAAGAGGAACAGGACAACTCCCCCCCCCACCCCGTTGGTCCGACCGTCCCGTATTGCTGGGATGGAATGTTGGCAGCCCTAGTCTACACGGACCCAAACCTCGATCCCTGCTGCAGATGGCCGCAGATCTGGAGAGATATTTGTGGCTGTGAAGAACAGTCATCATCTATACAGCTGCTGCCAACCTGATGAGGAAACAGGCGTGCTTGTTATGCTGGACACTGAATGCCAGTCTGCAGACTTCATCCTCCAGTGCTGTTCGCCTCAGGACTTGAAGGCCTAACGTTGTACCATGGACTGTATACATTCTGTGCTAATAATGCTAGCATGCTAACATCCTTTTCACACACACACACTGAATATACCGAAATGCTAGATTTGATCATGGACTTAACGCTAATGTTAATCCAAAACGGCCGCAGTCATAACGGTAAGGTGTGTTTGACCTAATTGAAATATTAACGTTAATGCCCTCACATTTCAGCGTGGTTACAGATAAACCTATTTAACGCTAGCTAGCTACATTACTGGCTTGATATCATATTCCAGATGCAACCTAGCTAGATAAGCTCCACACGGCTGTATGAGTAGCTACAATCAAATGTATCAAGCCTTGATATCATATTCCAACGTGAATTCAGCTGAGGGGTTCGCTCCAGAACGAGACTGTTGCGTTCAATATTTGTACACGTTACTGTGCAGTAACTGTGCAACTGTGTACTGTGCAATTCTGTATATTATACATAATCCAGATGTAACCTAGCTATAGCTAGACGTTAAGAGGTTAGCGTGAATGCGACTGAGACCTGACATTACCCAGCAAACATCGTCGTGACCGCGACGTCACCAGACCAGAGATTTCCGGTCGGTCATCTACCCAGAAAATAATTCTGCTGCCAGTCACAAGGTGACGTGGTCTCCACGTTTCCTCAAAGTTACAGTCTAGACTTTCTCTTACAAAACAATAAATATGTATCTTATATTGCTTTGGAAACACCACATGTAGGTGTATTTTGTGTTTTTGTTGATTAAAACGACATTTGATTGACAATTTATTTGGTGGTGTGATCAAATAGTCACACAGTGACGTGCATCCCACGTATAACGTGTACTTGGCGTGCATTTAAAAAAATTATGAATACACGTGTATGTCAGGATTACTTTAAACATGTGGTGTGTGTATTAATTACTGTCTGTCTGTCTGTCTGTCTGTCTGTCTGTCTGTCTCTCTCTCCTTTTGTTTCAACATTTCCTTCAGTGCAGTGCACGCAAGATCACCAGATCTCGCGAGACCTCGTCTGGCGAGGGTGATCTCGCGTGATGAAGAGCCATCTGCCATTTTGTTATTCACTTCAGTGGTGTAGCACGTGTAGCTAGCACATAGCAGATCGTCTCAGCTAACGCGAGGCCATTATCTAATACTCTAATAGCCAAAAATTTCATCGTCCCAGACGGCAGCCCACGGGTAAGTTTGTGACCTTTCGGAATTGTCATATTTTCAACTTTCACTGTAACATTTCAACGTTTGAGGCGTTTGAGGATTTGTTAGTTAGCAGGCCTCAGTCACGCTCTGCGTTTTTGGGCGCAGGCTCCCAGCTGAGAATAATTTAACTTGTCGGGTGCACGTTTTCTGGCAACTAATCATATGGATAAACTATCGCAACAGAGACAGAAAGGCTCAATTGTGGGAGCAGATTGGCCAGACACTTAATATTTCTGGTGAGTGTTGTGCTTACTGCTTTTAATAGCGTAGCCTACCTGTGCTGTTAGCTTGCTAGCTGTCAGCTATCAAGCTGAACAAACATTACTTTCAGACTGCTTCCTTGTTATATTGTGCGCCGAGATCAGCGCTTCCCAGCGCACTTCCAGCGTTTAAGACGCTAGGTGGACACAGGTCCATTAGACATAATATATAGAAATGTTTTTACTGCTTCCATTCAAACATTTCGGTCATGTAGCTAACTGGAATAGGCTCCCTGGGGGGTGGAGAGTACATTGTAATCGGTGGGTTTAAAATGTGGGACCATCTTGTCAGGGAATCACCCTAGAAACATTTACTTTTATCTTGAAACTGCTTTGTCCCGTGTTTTACTGGCCAGGAATCCCAAATATCAGTATCCACTAATTCTGAAATATATGGACAATGCCCATTTATTTCAGAATAATTGTTCTAGTTGCATGATGTTTAATTGTATCTGTAATAATTAAGCCATCTGTCCTCCCCAGTGTTGACGAAGAAGATTGAGCAGTTGGTGGAGGTGCTCAGGAGGAGGACTCCATTGGATCCTTTTGAACCCTGTTGCTGCCTGCTAAGGTACAGAGCTCATAGAGGCCATAAATTGTGTTTCAACTCACGGTGTAACATTTCCAACGTTTGAGGTGTTTGAGGATTTGTTAGTTAGCAGGCCTCAGTCACACTAAGGCCCTGGCAGCCCACACACAGCAGCATATAGACCTAGACATAATATATAGAAATGTTTTTACTTTTTCCAATCAAACATTTCAGTCATGTAGCTAACTGGAATAGGCTCCCTGGGGGGGAAGTACATTGTAATCGGTGGGTTTAAAATGTGGGACCATCTTGTCAGGCAATCACCCTAGAAACATTTACCGTAAATTCCGGACTATAAGCCGCGGCTTTTTTCCCGTTTTTTGGCCTTTTTTGCCCCCTGCGGCTTATATAACGGTGCGTCTTATCTATGGATTTTTTCCAAAAAAAAAAAAAAATCTCTCTTTTTTAGCACTCTTTCTAACTATAAATCCACTTCTGTTTTAATTTCCTCTCTTGCCCTCTTTTAACAACATAACATAACATAACATAACACAACACAGGTAAGCAGAAAGAAAAAGACGAAGCAATCACGCCATGAATGAGGAAATGACTCACCTGCTGGAGGCTGGAGATACACCGCTTGGGCTAAACTTTTACTCCGTGAAACACTATCGATTAAGTCCGACATCGCTCAGAGGTTTTGAGCAGCTTGAAAACAAGTTTGAAAACGTGCAGAAGTCCATCCACTCACTCACTAAAGAAAATAATGCAACCGTGAAGAGTTTCACTCGTGTCCAGCCATCTGGCCGAGTTAGAGCCGAAGTCCCGAACACAGTGAGAAAACCTCCCGAAGCTGCCTGCTGCTGCAGCGGGGTGCATATTGTCCGGCCAGCCGACCGAGAGGCATGCGAGCCGGGCACTATTAAACAGTTGGGGTGTGTGAGGTGGCTGGCTGTGGAGGTGGCGGTTTCTCCTCCTCCTCCTTTCTCCCGCACACCGGGCGCCTCGGCCACGTCCAGACCCCGGCCTGCCACCGAGGGCCATCTTCATCTGCCTACTCCGCTGGCCCGACCGTCAACTCATCCTCCAGGCTGCGGGGAAGAAGCCCCTCACCGTCCGCGTTGGTGCAACAGAAACGCGCAACATACAACAGCATCATCGAGTCAATGGATATCGCTTTGGCGTACTGTACCCAGCGAGACTCGTCATAACCATTGATGGACAGCGGCGGAACAAGAGCTCAAAGTGAAACTGCCGAATATCTTTTGAGTTGGACTGGTCAATAGTACTGTGAGTAACTAAAATAAAAAAATAAAAAACGGAATTCTCTCTTCTTTAGCACTCTTTCTAACTATAAATCCACTTCTGTTTTAATTTCCTCTCTTGCCCTCTTTTCACCACACCGCGGACACTGTGTGCACTGTAAAAAAAACAAAAAATACCACAATGTGTGATTTTGTCTGGGGATTAGTGACCTGACTTTTGTTTTGTTGAAATGTTAATAAATGGGAGCTTCCCCAAACAGCCATCTATTTCCCGACAATCCCCTCTGTGCACGAAGCCTTACATATGGTAATTAAACATCAAAACACCCGCGGCTTATAGTCCAGTGCGGCTTATAGAAGAAAAAAATAGTCACCTTTGAAGGTGCGGCTTATAGACCGGTGCGTCTTATAGTCCGGAATTTACGGTACTTTTATCTTGAAACTGCTTTGCACTCATTCTGAAATATATGGACAATGCCCATTGATTTCACAATTAGTGTTATGGATGCATGATCTTTCATTTTAACTAATTGTATCTGTAATAATTTAGCCATCTGTACTCCCCAGTGTTGACCAAGAAGATTGAGCAGTTGGGGGAGGTTGCTTTCCATTAAATCCTTTTGAACCCTGTTGCTGCCTGGTAAGGTACAGACTACAGAGCTCATATAGGCCATAAATTGTGTATCAAGTTAGCCACAGTCCAGAAAAATTCTACATTTACATCAAAAAAAAAAAAGTTGATTAGACTCAGTCACTCAATTTCAAAGTAGGCTGCTGGTAGATGTACATACCCTTGTGTGAATAAAAAAATCAATTAATTCACATTTACTGATCGATCTGTCTCTCAAACTCTCCCATGTTGCGTCCCAGCATCGTTAAATTGATATTGATAGATATTAAAGAAGTTGTGGCAACCCTGGGTAGGCCACCCGTGGATGAAAAAAAATCAAATGTTTTGATAGCAGCACCGTTTCTCATAAGTATTTGGAGCTACAGTCAATGATTCATTTCGTCAGTGCTTGGTGGTAACATTTTGGAGTAAATCTAATCAAACTCAGTGTCCTTTGCTTATAATAATTGAAGTAAAAGAACTATCACTTAAAAAAATAATTGTGAATGACATGTAATGTACTTCTGCTATAGACAAATGTTGTAGTACATTTGCATCATCAGATCACACGACTAAATCAAATATAACCTTTTACATGAAGAATACCAAAGTTATAAATTTGTGAAAGGAGTGTGAGCTTCAAGGGGGTACATAGTAGCGCATTGGGGGATTTAATTTTTGTAATGTAGTAAATCCAACTAGCAATACTCTATTAATTATTTCTTTTGTGGCTTACTTCAAAATTTTAGATCATAAACATGTCAGACAACAAACGAAAATGGCGACGGCAAAAGGCAATGGTTGATGCCTTAGCATCACTGGCTCAGTGGAACCAAGCATGACAGGGGAGGGAATGTCTGTGATGGAGGGATCATCTTCAGTGGCGGAAACAAGAACACACCAGGAAGTGGAATCCCTGCAAGGCAGTAGTCACAGTAACACTCCAACAGGGCATGCAGGTTCTGAGAATGAATCCGAAGGGGAACTGGGAGATTCAACATACCCTGAATCTAGTGGAAGCGAGACTGAACAGTTAGATGAACCTGAGAGAAATGTTGACACACCGTCTCTACATGAAGAATTGGCTACTTGGGCTACTGCTACAAACCAGACTCACACAGCATTGAATGGGCTACTTGAAGTGCTTATACGTCAAGGGCATAGACTTCCAAAAGATGCCAGAACCCTGCTTGCAACACCCAAGGGTGTACCAATACTCAACAAATGTAATGGTCAATACATTTACTTTGGTATCGAGCCATACCTTCTTGGACATGTTTCACAGAAAACTGTGGCAGGAGAAGTTGAGCTGTGCTTCAATATAGATGGCGTACCTGTGTTTAAATCCAGCCTCACATGTTTCTGGCCAATTCTAGGTCAAATTGATGACTATGAGCCATTTGTTGTGGCATTGTATTATGGCTCTGGCAAGCCTGACTCGGTTGAGGATTATCTGCATGACTTTATAGAAGAGTTGCTGCTACTCGCACAGAACGGCATTTCACACCAAAATATTATACACACAGTCAAAGTGAAAGCTATCATCTGTGACGCACAGGCCAGAGCATTTATCAAGTGTATTAAAAGTCACAACAGTTTTCATGGATGTGAGCGCTGTGTTACAGTGGCCCAGAAGGTTGATGGCAGGGTTGTTTATTTGTCGAAGGGCTCCAGTCAAGACAGAACCGATGAAACATTTGGCCGTGGTGGATACACTGACCACCAAAAAGAAATATCACCTCTTGTTAGGGCAGGTATCTTGTGTGTGAAACAGTTCCCTCTCGACTACATGCATCTGGTCTGTCTTGGAGCAATGAAAAGGCTACTGATATACCTGATGCGTGGCCCCCATGGCAGACTACAAAAGACCAAGAGGGAGCAACTTGACCACAACATAACTCTGTTAAAGGGAGCACTACCTTCAGAGTTTGTAAGGCAGCCAAGAACCCTCAAAGAGTTGGACCGATGGAAAGCAACAGAGCTGCGACAGTTCTTGTTGTACACAGGGCCTGTAGTCCTGAAAGACGTGCTTCCTGATGAGCAGCACCAGCACTTTCTTTGTCTTGCAGTTGGCATGACAATTCTTTTGGATGACGAAGATGAGAAGAGGGAGAGCTACCTTGGATATGCACATAACATTCTGGAACACTTTGTTGATACCTCAGTGGATTTCTATGGGCCCACCTTTCCATCTTACAACATTCATTCACTGAAACACTTGCCAGCTGATGCGGCAAACTTTGGGTGCTCCTTAAACAACATCTCGAGCTTTCCATTTGAGAACCATCTGCAAGTTCTCAAGAAACTGGTTAGGAGTGGAAAAGAACCTCTGGTGCAAGTCACAAAACGACTTGCTGAAAAAAGACGCACTGAAACACCTGGCAGACGAGCAAAAGTTACGCAAAAGTTAAGTGAGAAAGTTCCGAACAACTGTGTTCTCCTGGCGGACAATTCAGTGGGATTTATTCGTGAAAAAAAAAGTGACGGAACCATCTTGATCGATGTGGTTAAAGAAAACCAGTGTGAGGATCTGTTTGAAAAGCCCTGCACCTCCAAGCTCTTCAACATCATGTTTGTCAACAGTGACTTGGCAATGGCAAGACGAAAGCTAATCCAAAGAGGGGCCATTTCCAGAAAGGCTGTGTGTCTCCCTTACAGACAGGGTTTTGCTATTTTCCCTCAGCTGCACCAACTAAAATGACTAGACTTGGTAATTATTGGATTTCAATAGTTTTTTTTAGTTGCCATGTCCCCCACATACCCTCTGAATGTTGGTGAAGTTGCACGTACGTAAGGCGGACCGTAAACTAATTGCCTGAAATGCACTAATCACTTGTTTGAGACTTGTTTTATTTGCAATATTTACTATTGTAGGGCACCTTGACATCCACTAATGCCCTAGCCTGCGGAAACTCAGCCTCCATGTGACTTCTATGTACTATCAGTCACAGGCATATAGCTTGTGATGTGATGTTGAAGGATGGGTTTACCCAGGCTACTAATACCCCATTTAGCGAAAATTAAGAAACATTCTCCTGACCCCTTATTAACATAAATGTGTTCTGAACTAACAGATTTTGTGTGGTGACATTGGTTCTCTCATGTCATCGAAGAAAATAATTCTCTCTAAATAGTTTTGTGTTTGTGCTTATATTTCAGGTGATGGAGTGTGGTGAGGGTCATCTTCCAAAAAGGGGTGGAAGAAGCAGGAAGAGGAAGACCTTTGAAGGATTTGTGTGCACAGAAGGTAATGAACACCTTATATTGTTTGCAAACTTTTCGATTATGTAGGATCAAAATTATCACTTTTCTTATAACCTGCAAAATTGTTTTGTCACAGTTTTTTATTTGTGATCCATTTAGAGTCGCAGGTGTTTGACAGCGACATAACTGATATAGGAGAAACAGAGATGAGTCAAAGTCTCCTTCCTGCCAAAAAACGTAAGTGGTCCATTAATTTAATCAAACTACAACAAGTGAGTCACAGTAACTTAAAATATGTCAGTGGATGACCGACAAATAAGCTTTGCACATACGTTGGCACAGTGGTTCTCAAATGGGGGTCCAGTTACGGCTGTGATTCGGCCGAGTGCCGAAGACGGCTTATTAGCAGCTGTTCGTTGCTAATAAATCTACACTCAAAATGCAGGAAATCTGACCATTTTTATTTTGTGCTTGTTTCAGCAAAAGCCACACGTCCACCTCAGCAAAAACAAACGTCAGCCAAACCAGTCCCGTATCCACGACCGCCTCCACAATATGAGCGTCCGAAGTCTACATCTGGTAGTATGTGAAGACAAGTGTTAAATAAGGTCTGAATACAACTTTGGGGGTTGACAAATGAACTAGGTATACTTTCATACTATTCTCGGACGAAGGGCGCCAAGAAGAGCTTAATCCATTTCCCACACTAAACTATGAAACAGGCAGAGATAAATAAGCCAGCATTCATGTTTACTTATTTATTGGGAGAGGGGTATTGTGGTGTGAGTAGATGATAGAGGATGCTGTTTTGTACATCAACCAAATTTGCTCTAAACTTTCTTCTGCTTGGTTTCAGGTTCAGCTGTCCAAGTGCACCCACAACCACCAGAGAGCCGAATGATGGGCCGAGTTGACATCACTCCCCCTCAACCCCAAAGGACAGTGTCTTATCCACAACCAGGCAGAATCCAGCACCAAAAGTCTGTGAAAGGTAGTATGTGAAGATACATTTTAAATGGGGTCTTAATTCCAAGCTGATATGATTAAATAGAGGTACTTTCAATCCGTGTACAGCTGCAATCCATTCCCCGAAATCAGCTATGAAACATACAGAGTGCCGAGTGCCGAAGACGGCTTATTATCAGCTGTCCGTTGCTAATAAATCTACACACAAAATGCAGGAACTCTGACCATTTTTATTTTGTGCTTGTTTCAGCAAAAGCCACACGTCCACCTCAGCAAAAACAAACGGCCAAACCAGTCCCGTATCCACGACCGCCTCAGCAATATGAGCGTCCGAAGTCATCATCTGGTAGTATGTGAAGACTTTTTTTTTTATTGATATCTTTATTGATTCAATAAATGCAGAATTGTGCAAGACAATACAACAAAACAATATAGATCAAAAGGAGTAAAACACAATAAAGCCCGAGGGCTTGTTTCCATTGTGGTCCTTTGTATGGGACGAGTGAGTATGTGTGCATGTGTGAGCGCGTGTGTGCGAGGGCAACATAAACAACAAATACATTAAACAACACTACTCAACATCAATCATTCCTTTGATTCAAGAATGTTCGACCTTGGAGCCATACATTCAATGAATGGTTATTAAACAACAACAAAAATGCACCAATCAATAAATAAAAAGAGAGACCAGCTCATAAAATAAACCAAAGACCTACCAGGGGTTCAAATGCTGCAAGCATACAGGAGACAGCGGAAAATAAAAGATTAGGAACCCATTTGGGAACCAACCAGCCATTTTTTCAATGCGAGCTTAAAGGAAAACCTGGAATTAAGGGCCATTATACTCTCAGGGAGTTTGTTCCATAAAATAGCTGCTAAATAAGAAAAGGTACATTTACCCATTAAAGATTTTAATTTGGGGGGAACAATGTTGGAAGTAGGCCTACTTCCTCTTGTGGAGTAGCCATGGACATCACTGACTTTACAGAAGTAGTCGGTGAGGGAGCGAGGAGCCTCCCGTTGAAAAATCCTGAAAACCATGCACAGTTTGATCTGAGAAACCCTCTCTTCCACTCTGAGCCACCTAAGGCTCAGAAGACAAGTGTTAAATAAGGTCTGAATACAACTTTGGGGGTTGACAAATGAACTAGGTATGCTTTGATACTATTCTCAGACGAAGGGCGCCAAGAAGAGCTTAATCCATTTCCAGCACTAAACTGAAACAGGCAGAGATAAATAACTTAAGCCAGCATTCATGTTTACTTATTTATTGGGAGAGGGGTATTGTGGTGTGAGTAGATGATAGAGGATGCTGTTTTGTACATCAACCAAATTTGCTCTAAACTTTCTTCTGCTTGGTTTCAGGTTCAGCTGTCCAAGTGCACCCACAACCACCAGAGAGCCGAATGATGGGCCGAGTTGACATCACTCCCCCTCAACCCCAAAGGACAGTGTCTTATCCACAACCAGGCAGAATCCAGCACCAAAAGTCTGTGACAGGTAGTATGTGAAGATACATTTTAAATGGGGTCTTAATTCCAAGCTGATATGATTAAATAGAGGTACTTTCAATCCGTGTACAGCTGCAATCCATTCCCCGAAATCAGCTATGAAACATAGACAATTTCTTTATGCCTGCACCCATGTTTTCATTTTTTTGTTAAGGTGTTTTGGCTGCTTGGGGATTAAATAATGTAAGCTGTTTTGTACATCAATAAAATAGGCTCTAAATGTGTCTGTTCTGATTTGTTTCAGGTTCAGTTGTATGTCCGGAACACCAGGATGAATCCTGCCCGACGCCAGAAATATTTAAGGCTCCCTTATCTTGTAAGTTTTTCCAATACGTTGGGAACTTTCTCCCACAATGTTTAGGCCACGGATGTGAAAGTAAGCAAACCCTGTCAGGACAGTGCGTCATTAAATCAATGTCATTCTTTGTTGGGGAAATGCCAGAAGAAGGTAGTGGAGACGGCCATGATTCAAGGAGTGTCTAGTCCCTCTCCCATTATTTTATAAGATTTGTATTTATTTATTTTAGGTAGGACTTAAAAAATAAAGGAGCTGCACGTGGTTGTAGACTAGAGCCTCGGGTTGAGTATCACTGCGCTAGTGGGATATGGGTGAAGAGGGGCTATAGGAGGAGTGCTGGTCACACCCCAGTGCATTGGGCTAAAGGTTTTGCTTGTTTACACTGCCATTGAAGAGCATAGTGTTTTACTCTAATTTTTTTTTCTATCTGTATTTATTTAGTGAATGTCCAGATCTCACCACAGACAGTAAATGTGTATACGTCATCCACACCACCACCCCCTGCATGTAAGACATCTCTTATATTACCACATTCCTACAGTCACATTGTAAAATTGCCCATATACATAATTTGGTTATTTTTGTTTTATGTTTTCCACTAATAGGGGTGCCAAGACGCATTGAAAGACGAGGTATGCTAAACGGATTACTGATCAAGTATTAGCCTATTTATTACCCCTGAAACATCTTTCTTCCTGTGTTGCAGGGACCCAGATAATGTTTTTCAACTTATTGTATCAGTCACCATTTCATCCACACATTGCTAGTATTCAAATGGATTTTTCAGGATTTGTAGTGACACCTTTAACCATTAGTGCCACTGAAACTGAAAAGCTGTAAACATGTGTTGTTGGTACACTTGTATGATACTGTGTGATTCCGTTTCCAATGGCCATTCAGGTGACGTGACACATGGCCGGGGACAGCCCATGCTGAGTTCCAGTGGTAGGTTCTAACCTACATGTATTTGAAGTTGTTTATTTCTCAGCCTTAGAAATATATTTAAGTTTAGTCAAGTTAACCATTTCCAGAGTGCAGAAAAATATTAAGACTTACAGTGGCTCTCTCTTGCAATATTTAGTCGAACGTGGAAGTATGATGACAACTTATTTGAAAATGTCACATCTTCATACTGTTGTGGCATTAGTCATTATTATACAGTCATTATTATCTACAATTTAAATATTCTAATCAGAGTAATGTTTTGGTATGCAGAAGTGAATCACATTCTTTTTGGAGAGGTGATCTCCCCTGTGGCACATCCTTATCTGCTGAGTCCATCTCTTCTGAGATCAACACACGGCCATAGAAGTAGGTCCTTTCAATTAAAAAGTGAATTAAACATGTGTGACAAGTTATTAGTAATTAACTTCTGGGGTAGTGTGACATTGTTTCCCATGTGTACTCAGCCAAAATGACAGCTGATCAAAGTTGGACCATGAAGCAAGTCCCCAGAGATATGATCTAATCATTGTAATGATGGAAAGTCCTTATTACCAGTCTTTAAAGTGTTTTTTTCAGCCTTACACGTTTTTAGGCTCATCGAATTTGAGTGCCGCTGAACTACACAGTTAAGACTAAGTGGATCTGATCTATGTGATAGTTCATGGGGAGGGCTACTGTTCCATTAACTTACTTTTACAATTGTAATCTTTAAACAGGAAGTGCTGTGAATCTGCCGAACAGCCCCATGGATCATCGTTCACAGAGGAGACTGAGTCCCACGTCTCCGCCATACACACAAGGCCACAGAAGTAGGTCATCTCACCTTTAAAAAAGTGGATTTTTGTGATTCACAAATGTTTTTAGGCTCATGGAAATTGAGTGTCACTGAACTACACAGTTAAGACAAGTGGATCTGATCGATGTGATAGTTCCTGGGGAGGGCTACTGTTCCAATAACTTACTTTTACAATTGTAATCTTTAAACAGGAAGTGCTGTGAATCTGCCGAACAGCCCCATGGATCATCGTTCACAGAGGAGACTGAGTCCCACGTCTCCGCCATACACACAAGGCCACAGAAGTAGGTCATCTCACCTTTAAAAAAGTGTATTTTTGTGATTCACAAATGTTTTTAGGCTCATGGAAATTGAGTGTCACTGAACTACACAGTTAAGACAAGTGGATCTGATCTATGTGATAGTTCATGGGGAGGGCTACTGTTCCAATAACTTACTTTTACAATTGTAATCTTTAAACAGGAAGTGCTGTGAATCTGCCGAACAGCCCCATGGATCATCGTTCACAGAGGAGACTGAGTCCCACGTCTCCGCCATACACACAAGGCCACAGAAGTAGGTCATCTCACCTTTAAAAAAGTGGATTTTTGTGATTCACAAATGTTTTTAGGCTCATGGAAATTGAGTGTCACTGAACTACACAGTTAAGACAAGTGGATCTGATCTATGTGATAGTTCATGGGGAGGGCTACTGTTCCAATAACTTACTTTTACAATTGTAATCTTTAAACAGGAAGTGCTGTGAATCTGCCGAACAGCCCCATGGATCATCGTTCACAGAGGAGACTGAGTCCCACGTCTCCGCCATACACACAAGGCCACAGAAGTAGGTCATCTCACCTTTAAAAAAGTGGATTTTTGTGATTCACAAATGTTTTTAGGCTCATGGAAATTGAGTGTCACTGAACTACACAGTTAAGACTCAAAGTGAGTGATCAATGTGATAGTTACTGGGGAGGGCTACTGTTTCAAAACAATTTACTTTTTGAATTTTAATCTTCAAACAGGAAGTGCTGTGGATCCGCGGGACAGCCCCATGGATCATCGTTCCCAGAGGAGACAGAGTCCCACGTCTCCGCCATACACACAAGGCCAAAGAAGTAGGTCATCTCACCTTAAAAATAAGACTGAACTGCGTTTAACGTTCAGAAAAGGCAGTAAAAATTAATATTTGTAATTGACAAATGATAGTGTGTAATTATGTTTCCCTTGGCCGCACAGGTGATTTGACACATGATCCAATAGACCTTATTCGCTAACCCCGGACAGCGCCATATTGTTGACATACCGTCCTGCAGCTGACAACTATAGTAACGGCCTTATTGTCGTTTCTGTTCCATTACAAAATAGGGATGACAGCAATAAAAACCCCAGAGTTGTTGTTTGTATGCAGCCGTTAATGCCTGTAATACTAAACAAAAGAAAAAATTTGGTGAACTGACTTTGCTGTGAGGAGCTGTCAGAAAGTTTCACCTGTCTCTCCCAACTATCCACACACCTCTCCTGTGCTGACGTATCCTCCGTCTCGCTCCCTTCACGTTTGTGGACGGTAGAGATAGAAACAAACCACGGGGACTTTATTGCTGTTATTACTACAGCCATGCCAAACGCAGGTCACCATCCGAACACAACAGGAACGATACAGTTAACGCTAACGGCGGCTAGCTTTCTCTAAACGCTGCTTAGGTTGTCACTTTAGAGCTGCGCGCTATGTCGAGAACATGGTGGCGGTGGGCGTGCCCATACGTGAGTGACGTCAATCGAATAAGGTCTATACAGAACCCAAGACAGGGTTTGTATGTCCATGCAAAACCAGGAGAAGTCATGGGGGGGGGGGGAGATCCACGTCCAGGAAAAGTTATGCAAAAGAATGGGACACCCATGAACCCTGAAAGAGGTGTGTTCTAATGTTTTAATTTGATTGTTTTCCAGACTTGCATATGCACGAGTCCCGTCCCATTGCACCCCTCTATTCAAATGATATAATTATTCCTATTCTGCCTTATAAATTGTTAGAAACTGTTCCTGTAACTTATTTGTATTTATTTATCTTCTTCATACAGGAAATGAGAGGACCAGTATTGGGGACCATTGTCAGATGAGACAAAGTGCATCTCCCAGAAACATTTCTGGTCGTACAAGTAAGTCCTTTTGGAGTAAAATGAGTGAAATACATTTCAGATGTTTGAATTGCTGTTAAAAATGGGTTCCTATTAATTCACCTATGATACTTTGAAATCAAAATGCATTTCACATAATGTTTGTTTGGTTTTCAGTGATGCACAGTGTTAACTTCTCTGACAATGTACCAAAGTTGTTAGAGAATTCATACTCCTACAGACACATTACTAATAACAATAAATTTGTAGACCATCTTCACCTTAATGATCTGCGCTAGGCTTGAGAGGCAAGTGATGCAGCCTTGGGTTCTTAGCGTTATTTTTTATTTAATTTTCTTATGATTCAGTTACCTTTTTCTTTTGATGATTCTCCTGTAGCCAGAGGTGATGTGAGAGAGACAGCCACCAATAGGCAGTACAGAGGGCTCATCACAGACTCCTCACGAAGAGAAAATGTGCACTCAACAGGTACTGTAAGTCCTTGGTGAACAGTGAAACGGTCTTCGTAAGGTGGTCTCTGAGAGACCGACTGTGGTTTTCTCCTAACCTTCAAATGTCACACCAATATCTGGTATTGCGAATTTGATTATAGTACTGTATTCATTTGGCACCCCTAAATAAGTGGGTGCAGTTGCTGTAATTCCAACAAAATTACCATGTCATTCGGCTACATTGAACAGTTCTGATTGGACATTCAGTTTTGGCGTTGAACTTGCAATGAGTTCACATCAGCTATGTGGAACGAGACTTGATTGGAACAATTAGTGGCAGTGTTGCATTTAATCCAACATATTCAAGTAACAAGCACAAATGGAAGTAGCTGCCACAATGTATATGTATGCACATTAATTTAAGCTTTCTCTCACACTCTTTTGTAACATTCATGGTGGCAGGGGCAGGATCCACTCTTACTCTGCCACCCTGCAATAATTAAATATTGCCCGTTTTTTTCCGTCAATTGACATGAACGTTAACACACGCGCACACATGACACGACTACCTTGCCTAATTTTAATTCTAAGTGTGTTGAAATTGTTGGGGACCGGCCAACCGACAGAATGACATGCAGAGCTGCTGGTCACAACTATTAAATGAAATAGGATTTGAACATTTAATAACTTGTAAAATAGTTTCCATTGACATTTGTCTGGCCATGTCTGTGCACTGTGTAGGCGATGTAAACGCAACAGAGCGGGTTTCTAGAAGGCCATCCCTTGATGCTTTAGGATCTACTGGCGCCACCCCTGTACGATCTGCTTCCAGCTCTGCGAGTAAGTCCTGCCCTGCAAGGCCTGTCAAGTTTTGTATTCACCTCTGTAACTCAGTCCTCAGATTAACTTGTTTCCTTATCCATTCCATACACAGGACGGAGAATTCAAGACTCTTTTCAAGGAACACCATTGGAACAACCTCAAAGAGGCAATTCTTTTTATTCCCTTTTAGTAATCTCTGGTGAAATGTGTATTGACGAGCAGTAATGACTTCAAATATGTTAATTTGAACTTTTTCCAGTTTGATAACTGCTTTAATACCCAACCCTGTCTGATGAAAGTTCTCACACTGTTTTGACTAACTCCACAGACTATGCTGCTACCCCTGGTTCTCCAAATCGTGTTTCCCCATCACAGAGGACGCCACAGTGTATGTGTAAATAAATGTCTAGCATTTGATGTTCATCAGCATACTGTATTGATGTAAATAACAAACAAGTTCTGTTGTCAAACAGTTATTGCGGGGCGGGGGGTTCGTTAAGTCTCAATGAAATGGGCGTCCCGGTAGTGTAGTGGTAGATTCCCTGCCTACTAACACGAGGGTCGCAAGTTCGCACCTGTTACCTCTGCAGGTTTGGTCAGCCGTCCATACAGGCTAAGGATATGTCTGGTCAGTGTACTAGTACATCCTCTGTTTTGTTGGGGCGGAAGGGAACTGGTGGGAATAGTGTGATCCTCCCACGTGCCAAGTCCTGCCGGTGAAGCCCCCCACTGTCTGGTGAAAAGATGCGTCTGGCATGTGTCGGAGGAAGCGTGGCGGTAGGCTACGGCTCTCCCCAGATCAGCAGAGGGTGGAGCAGGGACCAGGGCAGCTGGGGGGAAACAAATTGGCTCACTCCAATTGGGGAGAAAATGATGGGAAAACATAGGAAAAAAATATATATATATATAAATGAACAATTAAATATTATTTGTGCTCCATCAAAAATGGTAAAAGGGCTACATGGACACCCATGTCTTCACCAATATGATTTCAGTCTCAAATGTCTTTCTCTGCTCTTGTTATATCAGCGACATCACGGAGAGAACACGGGAATGAAGGTATTTATATAAGCTGTGAAATTTACATAGATGTCTACAAAGCACACTTGCCCTGCATCCTGTATCAATGACAAATGCAAACATTACATTAGATCTTGCTAAATGGTATTCTGTTTTCAAATAAGTGAAATGACTAGTTACATATTTGCTTTGGATGACATACAGCGTTAAAAATATACATGCCTTCATATTCTGTTCACCCGGCATTTTGGTCTCACGTGTCTCTGCTCTTTTGCCAGCTTCGTCGGGGAGACGACGCATGAATGAAAGTATGTAAATTCTCCATAGTGGCTTTTCCTTCGCCAAAAATTTACAATGTGTTGGCATTAATTTATAATCTTCCTTAAAAGGATGTGCCGGACCCAGCAGAGGACCAAAATACCCGATATCAACTGCCAGTAAGGATCTGCCTATCATTATGTTACAAAAATCTAGTCGGGTGAATGTTTGGTATTACAAACAGGCTTTACTTACATTAAAAAAACTTTGTTTTTACCTTATGAATATTACGCTTACTTGTCCGACAGACCTAAAGGATACTCAGCAAGAAATTGAATGAGCATCACTCCCTAATAGTCCAAATATTGATTGGAAATCTCTTGAAAATCTTTCAGGATTCCAAAGGAAGCTGTTTACGATGCTGTTCGATTTGAAGGAGCTCGTTCAACGTGTCCTTGGAATTCTGGAACCTGGCCAATCTGGTTCAGCTATCAAAAGAGTGGAGTCAGAGAGTGACCTCGCCTCCTTTCTGCATGAAATGAAAGATCAAGAGAAGAGGAAGAACCAGGTAAGAATCCAGCTTATATATGATGAGAAGAAAGTATGACTGTTTGACAAAATCAAATGACATAACATGTATTATGGTTCCACATTTAGGTTCAACAGCTGTCCAGAATAGGTGGGACTTCACTACGGGACTGCGTTAACAAAGTTATGAACCGGTAAGAATGAATGAATAATTTGTAATGGTCGGTGGATACTCAAGAAACATAAAGCAAAGTTTCAGCCTTCTATAAATAAAGTATTATTTATTTTCAGAAATATTTTCAATTTTGACAAGCACCAAGACGGGAGTTACGGCTTGTGTAATCCAACAGTCCTGTGATAATAGCAGAATAGTAATTTTAACTCCCCTGACTGCCACTGCTGCTTGCCTGCTACTTTCTCACTTTGAGCACAGAGGGCAGTTTGCCCCGGGGCCACAACCGGTCTGTGACTTTTTTCCCCATGTATCTACCGGTCCTTGGCACACAAAAGGTTGGGAAACCCTGGTCTACAGTTTACCCCGCTAGCCGGGCGCTTCGGGCTCATACGAGCGCATTAGCGCCCGGTGAACGTCACGCATTTTCCCATTTTACACTGACATTTTCACGTCTATGGCTAAATGCCGGCTCCTACCTGAGTCTTCACGTGAAGTGAAGACACTATCCGATGTAAAACATCCTCTTCTTTTAATGACACCTAGTTGTTGCATCCAAATTGTGGCATAAAATCCACTTTTCTGTCTTTCAAAAACAGAAAAGCATTTATCTGGCGCACCGCTTCTTCTTCTTCTCTGATCTGAAGCAACCCGGAACAACGACTTCTGGGTTGCGCGAAGTGCTCCAGATAAATGCTTTTCGGTTTTTGAGAGACAGAAAAGTGGATTTTATGCAACAATTTGGATGCAACAACTAGGTGTCATTAAAAGAAGAGGATGTTTTACATCGGATAGTGTCTTCACTTCACGTGAAGACTCAGGTAGGAGCCGGCATTTAGACCTAGACGTGAAAATGTCAGTGTAAAATGGGAAAATGCGTGACGTTCGCCGGGCGCTAATGCGCTCGTATGAGCCTGAAGCGCCCGGCTAGCGGGGTAAGTCTACATAGTACACTAAAAGGATTACCTGTGCAACGTGAGGTAGCTCAAATTAGTAGTCTGAATTGAAGAAAAGGAATGCACCTAATTTGATTTTCAACCCCAGACTCGTAAATCTGCGGTTTTTCCATTTAGTCTGCTACATCAACTATTGCATCTTGATCTAACGAATAGCTATTGGCATATTTTAATTAGGCTATTGACATAATTTAATTTGGGATGTTACTGCTTGTAAGAATTTAGGTCGCCCCCAAAACGGTATTACCATCCATAAAAGGCCTGATATGAGTTCAGGCCAACCAGCTGACTGCACACTAACACCAAACCAAACACTATTTACTCGAGCAATTCTGAGGATTTTAAAGTTAAAGTCCCTTATTTGTACCACGGATTTCTTTCAACAACATAGAACACTATGAAAATACATTGCTACTGATAAGTTCTGACAATGACTGATATGTCTGAGGAGGATAACCTTGACTTTGCACTACAGTAGGCACGACGATTCTGATCATGCTTACTGTCATCGGCCCCTTAAGGCCCATTCCCAGCCATGAAAAACCCTGTGGGATGTGAAAAAGTCGTGTTTAGGTGACAGTCACCTTATACAACCCAAAGTAGGACACAAAAGTGAATGACTTGTGGGTGATTTTATGTTTGCCCTGGTATCGTCACCTTTTTCACTATTCATGTTTGCCTTCCTGGAAATGATGCATTTCCTGAGATTAAGTAATTTGTATACATTCCACAGAATGATGTCCAACGGCTTCATGGCCAACTTCAACATGATGGGTGGAGGACAGCTTGAAAAAAAGCGTTTCAAGTCGACCACTCTGCACCATATAATTCAAGGTATTCTACTAATAACATTAGACAATTTCAAAGGTGACTGAGTTTTTGTTTGAGAAGTTCAAAGTTCAGTTTTTATTCCCCTTTGTGGTGGCCTCTGTTTGAAATTGACTATTGCTCATTCACTTAAGACCATCAGGCTACAGTAAATTCATGTATTGCAGCCCGCGACTCCAGTGGGCGATGGGATGTTGTAATAAGTTCAATGTCTGTCCTTCAGTTAAATAAAAAATCTAGAGTATATTGTCAATGAACACCAGCACATTTTCTCAGCTGCTAATTACTCTAGCTGTGGAGAAAGATGATCTACTTCAGCTTCTACACTCATAATGATTGACTTAAGGGCACAACGTAGTGGATGAACATGTGTAGCAGCACATCCATAGACATCAATACTCTCTCCAATAATAGCCCTTTTTCATGTCAGCCATTTTTACATTTCATGTGAGGGTATACTGATTTTGTATCAGAGTTTTGATCGGGCGCATGGGGCCCGGAGCCTACCTTCCCTCTTGGCGGTAAAGGGGTTTCTCAGGGGTTTGTGGGTTAAGAGAACCCACCTGCTCTTCTTGTAGGTATAAACCTGCCTCTATCTTGAAGCGTGCTTTGCCATAGGCATGTCCGTTAGGACATGATTGAGGTCCCGCCATCCTTCCCGCTCTAAACCTAGATGGTCAGGTCTTAGAGCACATCTTGCTTTCTGATCTTGGCCTAGGTGTTGGCTTGGGGTATAACCCTGAGGGGAGCTATATACCTCATCACCGGATTCAACACTCTGTATGGGACTCTGTGGTCGTGACATGAAGAAGTACATGTCTTGTTTTATCGTGCATTGGTAAATCTAGCCCCCACTGGCCTGGGGTATGACATCACTGCTGATGTTATAACTCACATCTCACCCCAGCCCTGGTGATGCCATAACTGCCAATGATGTCCAGTTGGTTGGCTATGACATCATCGGATTATGCCAGTGATGTCTGATGTAATAGGTCTCATTGTGATGACATCACATCCAAAAACGGCTTCCAGCGACCCAGCTTGGCTCGGAGGCCCAGAATGTGCTCCGGGGGGCGGCCAGCGAATTGCATTTGACGCGGAGCCTTTGTAACACCTGTCTGTAAAACGTCAATTTCATTGGTGTGTACACAGGTGTCCCTAATAACATTGAGCATAGTGGCACTAGAACTCTAATGAAATTGATGATTTCTACACATCCTATGAAACATCAAAATGGTTATTAATCATTTTTGACGTTTCATAATGTTAAAAAGGTCTCTAGGTTGTGCATGCTGGATCCTGAACAACATGTTAGGGCATTGACTCCTGCATTGTAGACAGTTTTGTATGAACATGTTTATTCTCTCCCTTAGATGCTGCGAAGAGGTGGAGTGCCAGTGCCACAGAACACGACATAGATGCAGCCATTGGGGAACACCTGAAACATGCTCCCGCAAGACCCGGTGGTGGTGGGCGCAAGAGGATTTCAGAAGTGGAAGATTAGAATACAGACTGCATATAAATATGGACATATCATGATGGGTGACATGATCATGTCACCCATTGGTTTGTGGACTCTTTTGAAGCCTCAAGTTTGTCATTGTGACAATCACACCCCATTTTTTTTTTTTTTTTTTTTTTTTTTTTAGTGAGCCTCATTGCCGTCTATAGATCTCAATCAGATTGATGACCTGTTAATCACGCCCAAAGCATAGCCTGTGTATCTTTGAAGTTACTCTAATGGGACCATTATTTAGAAAATGTACATTGTACCGTGTAAAAGAAGACTTTGAACTAGCGATTGAGACAATAAACCCATGTAACATTTTTTTTTCTGAGGTCATAAATCAAGTGATAAGTACATTATTATTTGTACATGGAGTTGTCTTTTCCCCCCCTCTTTTACAGACATAGGCGGGCTTTTTGAAACCTTGTTGTAGCCAAAGGCTGTACTGTCAGATCTCAATCAGATTGATGACCTGTTAATCACGCCCAAAGCATAGCCTGTGAATCTTTGAAGTTACTCTAATGGGACCATTATTTAGAAAAATTACATTGTACCGTGTAAAAGAAGACTTGTAACTAGCGATTGAGACCATAAACCCATGTAACATTTTTTTTCTGAGGTCATAAATCAAGTGATAAGTACATTATTATTTGTACATGGAGTTGTCTTTTCCCCCCCTCTTTTACAGACATAGGCGGGCTTTTTGAAACCTTGTTGTAGCCAAAGGCTGTACTGTCAGATCTCAATCAGATTGATGACCTGTTAATCACGCCCAAAGCATAGCCTGTGAATCTTTGAAGTTACTCTAATGGGACCATTATTTAGAAAAATTACATTGTACCGTGTAAAAGAAGACTTGTAACTAGCGATTGAGACCATAAACCCATGTAACATTTTTTTTCTGAGGTCATAAATCAAGTGATAAGTACATTATTATTATTTGTACATGGAGTTGTCTTTTCCCCCCCTCTTTTACAGACATAGGCGGGCTTTTTGAAACCTTGTTGTAGCCAAAGGCTGTACTGTCAGATCTCAATCAGATTGATGACCTGTTAATCACGCCCAAAGCATAGCCTGTGAATCTTTGAAGTTATTCTAATGGGACCATTATTTAGAAAATGTACATTGTACCGTGTAAAAGAAGACTTGGAACTAGCGATTGAGACCATAAACCCATTTCACCTTTTTGTATTATGAGGACATAAATCAAGTGATAAGTACATTATTATTATTATTTGTATTATTATTATATATATATTGATTATTATATATATATTATAATATATATAATATATATATATAATCTATATATATTATATATATAAAAATATATAAAAAAGACAAGTCCATGTACAAATAATAATGTATAAATAATACAAATAATATAATTATTATAATATATATATATATTATAATATATATATATATTATAATATATATTATATATATATATATTATAATAATTATATTATTATTATTTGTACATTATTATTATTATTTGTACATGGAGTTGTCTTTTTTCCCCCTCTTTTACAGACATAGGCTGGCTTTTTGAAACCTTGTTGTAGCCAAAGGCTGTACTGTTCTGTTGCATCCAATTTGCGTATGTGATATATTGGTGAGGTAAAAATGTGACACCCCCACCACCACAAAAATGTATATTCTTTGTCTGTTTTGTATGCACATATTTTTATTTTTTGGATGTTATTTAGTGTATTTATTTTTTCAACTCTTATTTGGGTCCTGTGTTATAGTTGGCACGTTTGTATGAATAAATACATGTTCCAGCCATGGTTTCGTCTTATTTGTTACTAGAAAGCCAGGTGTAGCGGAGCTTCCGGTACAGAGGAGCTTCCGGTCAAGCAATCTGATCATTTGGGGCTGATTTGTACGCAATTTATGGGGTATAAACTACATATTGTTAGGAGGTATAACAGACGTTCCGGGCAGACGGGACGTCGCAGGGAAGGAGATGATCTACGTGCAGCTGACGTGCAGGAGACGTGAATGACGTCGCTATGATTTCCATTACGGATATAGAATTAGACCCTGACTAGATGTAGTGGTTTGACGTGCAGCAGACGGTCCTTATACGTGTAAATGTTTGCTGGGTACTGAAGTGAATACAAGTGACCTATATTTTTCAATCCTGTCTTTGAATAAAAGTTGTGTTATACTTGAAAACCATGTCTTTGCTCCCTTATGTGTTCACAATTACAACAAATCTGTATGGTTTATCTGTTGGCATTAAACCGTGGTATTTCCTTGGGTGATATTCCATATTTGTCATTAAACCTAGCTGTTCACATAAATTTGCAATGATGATCGACCACGTGAGATATCACAAGTAGCCTACTTTTATTAAAAAATAAAATGCAAAGAGAGGTTTCCTTCTCTAACTATTGGTGCGTTCACAAAATATTTACACGAGTTTTTTTTTATAAATAATAATCAATAACGTGGATAATGATGACATCTGCAGCTGCTGGACGAGAGACAGAAGAAACTACGAACGAAGATTGGAGCAGAGGACATTGACTACAGAGAAACTTAACCGACCAGCACTCTGCTTCAATCAATGAATGCTTATAAATAAACCATACACATGAGAATTACCGTTAACGTTACAGCATTTAATAACATAAATATGGTGATATCTGGTGGTCTGAAATTACTCTCTATCTACAGTAGGGTAACTGGCTCCTATTGTGTCTTATTATTGTAACGTTTGAATCAGCGTTTCATAACTATAATAGCCTAATGTTACTGTAGCCTGGATGACGTCAGCTAATGCTACCCAGCCTTCCAGCGTTTATCTTCCATAATGCATTAAATCATAATCACAATGCGAAGACATTAGCTGATCACCACAGAGCTGCACAGACAAGTTTATCAGATAATTTCGCCGTAAAATGTGTCCAGGTGATCAGCTCTGAAGCCCCGGCTTGTATGGTCCGCTAAAATCCGATTTCGATATAGGTGTTATTTTGATCAATATTGTATAGCTGGCTAGACAGAGGAGTTTATCTGGAATCAGTGTGACAAGATCCCTGCTGCTAGCTTGTCTGCCTTTCTGTGTCAGAGTATCTAGCTACATTATCTGCATTACATGCTACACCATGCAAATATATTTCAATATAATTCAAACAATTAGCCCACTGTACTACTGGACTGTGTATTGCTGTGAATAAGTTAGATTTGATTGTGTAAAGTGTTACATGTTATATTTTTAACTGAGCTTTGCAGAATTACCTCAACACAATTGTGTTGTGTATCAGCTTTAAATATCCAATATATACAGCATTAAACAAACGACCAGCAGCATTCAAATGTGCAAAAACGTTATATTTATTGAAATGTGGTGATCTCATGTCACATTACATAATGTTATGCCCAAATGGTCTACTGCCCAGAAGCGTCACTTTACATGTTTGGTAGGGAATTATTTTAATTATGTTAAACCAGCGTTTATCTTCCATAATGCATTAAATCATAATCACAATGCTATGAAGACATTAGCTGATCACCACAGAGCAGCACAGACAAGTTTATCAGATAATTTCGCCATAAAATGTGTCCAGGTGATCAGCTCTGAAGCCCTGGCTTGTATGGTCCGCTAAAATCCGATTTCGATAACGCTAGGTGTTATTTTGATCAACAGACCTCAACCTCAACAGCTGTTTTCACTTGAATTTCCTCACGTAGTTGCATAGCCATATAGCTAGCCAGCTAGTAGCTAGCTCGGGAGCTATGCTTTAGAGAGGCCAAATGCTAACGGCTAGGTAGTGCTAAGCCGCTGCAGCTGTTACACGTCATTGACAAAGACGCACTCTCTGATTGGCCGATCACGGCAGGACTGATGTTGGCAGTCACGCCGTCACTCATTGGCTGCGGGGTGGCTGCGGGTCTGCGGGAGTCTTTAAACCGCCGCGGAAATCGTTCTGAATGGCCCGTTCGCTAGACGATAGTGACTGGGAACTGAGAGAGCAGGTCACGTGGTGGCTGGGTTTACCTAGGCTAACATTCTGGAGCCATGTGTATAGGAAGGTTCCTCCCGTTGGCCCCACCCTTTTTCCAGTCATTCGGCTTCCTTGCCGCAGCAGAATGGTGTCTCGGATGTTGGCGAGGCCCCAGTCAGCAAGCATCACCTTCTTTGAGAATTTATCAATCTGTTGGCAGGTACAACACAAGGGCGCAATTTTGAAGATTTTACTCAAATGTGCAGTGCTTTAAAAAGGTAGTGTGACAGAAAAAAGTGGGCATGAATTACCAAAACATTTGCAGGCTTGAGATCTTGGTGTATTATATTATATTCTTGTTGTGGATGTACTCGACAGCCATTGACAAGTCGAGGGCTATGAAGTGATGGCCATGCCCTTCAAGCTAAGAGAAAGGAGAACAACAATCAAACAATGTATTTAATCAAATATATCCAAGCGGCCTAAACACCTGTGATGCACTTGCTACCCTAATTGAGGAAAAACCGATATTTAGAGTTTGAAGTGACGACAACTCAGAAATAACTCCACAATTACATGGAGGAAGCAGCCACACGTCTGCGCTCATCCAGAGACGGAAAACGCGTTTATGAGAAAAGGAAATTGAGAACAATTCATATCCAAACTTTACTAAACACCACTGGGGGTGTCACGGTATACGTACGTGTATTCGTCCCGTGACGTGGCAGTACGGTTCGGTGCGTGCAGCAGCTATACGAAGAATACGTCGATACACACTCCAATCAAGAAGGTGGGGTAAAGCACCTAAACACTGTTTGAACACCATTAAAGAATGAGAACCAACCACAGAAGAAGATTTTTTTTTCACTTTGACTATGGCGAGTGCAGAGGAGACACAGGAGCTAGAAGAACCACCTCCTTCTTTCAAATCAGCTGTGTGGGAAAGTTTCTGTCGACTGCACCTGCTGTTGCTCTAACAAATCGATGGATGGACGTCCCGTACTACAGAAGGCTACCTCACGATGGCCACCCACTTCCTCAACAGTGAGTGGGAAATGAAAAACCCTGTTCTACTAACACAACCTGTGTATGAACAGCATACTAGCACTATTGCACCTATTGCACAAGTTTTATTTTTGTATTCAATTGTTTTTTGTATTTTTTATAACGAGATGCTTTTCAGTTCTGTAGCTGTGTCATGCACGCCGTCAACATCCTCTGCCTCCTGTGTTCAGACTAGGAGGTCAAATCTGATTTGTGAACTTTAGTGGCCTATTAACACATTGACTGCCAGCCGTTTTTTTTTGCTGTAGGTAGCTTTTGCCAAGCCGTTTTTTGAGGATTCTGGCTCATTTTACAAGAGCAGAGGATTCTTTTCTGCTTGGACTTGGTGAACATACAATATCTCAAAAGTACTATTAGAATGTGTACTTTCTCTGTCTAAAAGAGTTAGTTTGTAGAGTTAGTAGTTATGTAGATATTAGCCGTTGAGTACAGCATGGTTTCAGGGTCTGAGGCAGAATGCTGAGATAATCGCAGTTTTGTGAAATTCAATCAAACAGGCAGAAAAGTCACTTTAACCATTTATTTTTGCCATCAGTGAGACATCAGACATCTGAACAATAGTTGTTTTCAATAATGGAGGAATAATACCATAATAAAATAAATAAATGTCAAAATAAATACAAAACAACAGCAGACCACAGGTCACTCAGCTTTTTTTTTTTTTTACATGTTTTTTTTTTTTATTGTTTTTTTCGGTTTGTGATCAAACCGGTTTGGGCTCGTACACCGAATCCAGAACCGCTCCAAAATGTAATGGGTACTTCCTTGGCCCATGTTACACCCATCCACAAAGTTACATGAAAATCGGCAGGTGCTTTTATGTATTCCTGCTAGCTAGCAAACAATCAAACAAAGAGCATCAAAGACAAAACCTCCCTGGCAGGTTTTTTTTTTTTTTTTTACAACCCATGCCTACTTGTCTGAGTGGTACACCTCATAGCAGCTAGCCCTGTGTAATGGGACCTTACATATAACACAAAAGAAGCGTGTCTCGCTTCTAACCTTATTCTTTATACAAACCCTACACTTCCTTGCTGGGTGAGCTTGTTTGCGTGTGGCTGGATACATGGCCATTACATGGCCTGCTAGATCGACATCCAGCCTGCTTGGAGGGTCCAGGTATGGTGCCCGGGGCATGGTTGCAGGTTGGTCACTGCTGCCCTCCCCCCCACCCCCCACCCCCTCCCCCCCACCCCCCACCTCCTCCCCGCCACCCCCCACCTCCTCCCCCACCCCCCTCCTCTCCACCACAGGTGTGGTCCATGCAGTGACAACACTCAGGATGAAAGCCATCAAAGTTTTACACTTTCTCTGTGGGCGTTTAGCTTTGTACAGCACAAAGGTGTTATAAAAAGACATCTGAAACAAGTACATCACAAACTTGAATGGCCACCTGGATGTCTTCCTGGCAAAGGGATAGTAGGCAATGTTCTGGTCCAATCTGTCTACCCCATTCATGTACTTGTTGTAGTCCACAACGCACTTGGGTTTTGCGTGTGGGACCCTCTCTCTGCTGCCTTTCTGCCTCACCTGCACCGTCTCCATCGTGTCGTCGTGCATAGTGGAAACCATTTTCACGATGCGCTTGTCGCGCCAGGCCAGAACCATGGTGCCACCATTGTGTCGCATGACCGTTTCCCCCATCTTCACTGTGTGGTTGGTAACCTTCGTAGCAGGTGGCTCACCCCTGTTCTTCCTCAGAGTGCCACAGACATGTGTCTGACACTCCAGCAGCTGTGCACACATTCCAACAGAGTTGTAGTAGTTATCCATGTATAAATGGTAACCCTGCCCTGCCAAGTCCCCGAGGAGGAACTCCACCGTCTCACCTAGGGAGGACCGCTCACCACAGTAGGGCTTCATACTGTAGCAGTAACCTGTCTGGGAGTCACAAAGAATGTATGATTTTATCCCATACTTTATGGGTTTTTGGGGGTTGTACACCTTGAAGGCCAACCGCCCACGCCACAGGAGCATCCCCTCATCAATGCTGATGTCACGACCTGGTGTGAACATGGCTCTGAACTTTGCTAACAGGTCATTCAACACAGGCCGGACCTTGTACAACCTGTCTGCACCATCAACATCAAAATTGTTAGCGAAATGGAGGAATCTGGTCAGCAGTTGAAAGCGGTTGCGAGACATGGTTTTGTTGAAGTAGGGGGTAGCAGACGCTTCATTTGTGGTCCAGTACATGGACAGTTCAGGCTTCTTCACGATCCCAGTGAGGAAGTATAGTCCCAAGAAGCTCTTGATTTCTGCCACATCAGTGTCCTTCCACCTCCCAAGCCTTGAATGTGGCAGAGCCTCGCTCACTTGACTGATGCACTGATGTGCATACAGATTAGTTTGTGCTGCAATGGCCTGGAGCAGCTCATCGTCCAGGAAGAGCTGGAAAAAGTCCACTGGTTGAGCAGGAGCACCACCAGTATGAGGACCCGGTTCTGCGGTGAATGGGATGTGGGTTGGCTCCCAGTCAGCATCACTCCACTCAGCAGGACCTGCAGGCTGGGGACGTTTCCCGCTTCCAGCTCCATCTGCAAATTATAGAAATACATAATTACCATAAAATAGTGTTTTTCATATGTGTGGTACTGAATTCTGGAGTTCTAGAATTTCTGGAATTCTGGCTGGAACCTGTGATGTGAAAATAAACCTGATTCTGAATAGTGATCTTACCCATTTTCCTGGCACCAGAGGATGTGGCACCAGATGCTGTAGCGCTACAGCTGGCTACTACAGGCTCATCTTCAGAGTCTGAAAATCAAGATTCAAGATTTTTATTGTCACTCCATGGTACAAGTATCACGTGTGAAATTCTTGTGCTGTGAACTCCGTTTACAACATAGTACAAATATAACAGGGCATTGAGTGCAAAAAAACAACAACAAGAGACAACAATCAATAAGGCAGTATAGTGATAAGACATACTGCCTTATTGATTGTTGTGTCTCTTGTTGTTCAGTAAAATGAATTGACTGACTGCTGGCTTTTGTACAGTCATAGTAATTACAGTTACACAAGTCATCTCAAACATCGTCTTACCACTGCTGCTCTGTGGAGCTTCGCTCCTCGACGGGGCCCATTCATCCTCAGAATCCTCCGCGTCTGGAGAAGATGTGAGGTCGCTCGACTCGGACGACTCAGTCAGCCCAGCAGCCGCAGCCGCGACATGCATGGGCTCACCCCGTTCCTCATCCGAGACCTCGGAATCGGTCTCCCGCACAAGCTCGTTACGAACGGAAAAGAAATCCAGCAGTGATCTCTGATCCGCCGATCGCTTGCGTGCAGCCGCCGAAGACCGCTTGCGTTTGGCCGGCATGGCACAAACACAAACACCACCCACTCCCAACTAAACTAAAACTGAAAATACTAACTAAACTAAACTGAAATAAAACAACTACTGCTACGACTAGATCAAACTGAACTGAAATAAGGCTAATCTACCGGCTACCAACTCGATCAAACTGAACTAGAATAAAATGAACTAGAATAAAGGCTAAATACTAAAATGAACTGACGCTAACGCTAAATGTGCTAAGCTAACTACAATGAACACTAACTGTAACTACCGCTAACTATCTATCTAAACAAAGTCTTTATAAAGACTATACTAAACACTACTACTGTACTAACAACTAACAAACTAAATCAACTACGCTAACAAAATCGCTCTAAATCTGACTCTAAATTGCTAAATTCGCTATGTATAAATCGCTATATAATGCTGTATCTCTCTGTCTCAACTTACCTACTTCAAACCCACGCCGACCAAAGGATGCCGCCTTCCTTATATAGAAATCTTTGTTAGAGTACTTCCGGGGCAGCGGGAGAGGTCGGATCCACATTCACATATTGCCCAAGGGCCTCACCTAGTGGAAACCACTGAAAAAACAGTTAAACGTGTAAACACGTTGTTGGCAGGCAACAGCTGGATTCTGAAAACGTGTTCATACGTTGTTGGCAGTGAATGTGTTAATGACTTTATCCAGATTGGTTTTATGAGTCTGGACGCTGCGAGTCTGATTTGTGTCACTTGTCCCAAACCACATATGGAAGTAGTTTCCAACCTGCTTTCGACTGATGTGACTTCAGTGCGGACGCGCAGATCCACCAAATCTGATTTGAACGTCACTCGCAACTCGTCATCAAATGCTTCTGCGCAGGAAAACCACGTCACCTATCGTACGTATTTATTGACGCCCACGTCGTCACCATAGCAACCCATGCAGATAGGCTGTTTAGGTCTGGACACACAGATCCGACTTGAAAATCAGATTTGTGGCAGTGCGGACACACTCCCAAATCAGATTTGGGAAACCAATCAAGATAATGATGATTAATGACTTTATCAGCAAATCAGATTTGCCTGTAATGTGAACATGGCCCTAGTTTCTGTCCCCCCTCCCTTTGTGTTTGGATTGTTGGAGCCAGGTGTGTGGGAGCTGGGCTCCAGCTACCACAGCTGCCACTCATCACCTGATTGTCTGCTCTCTTCATATACCTGCCCCAGACTCCAAGACAGCGCCAGATTGTAAACTCACAGCATGTCAGTTTATCTCCAGCTAATGCTCCTGCCTAGCCTGACCTTTTCCTTGTGGAAGACAATGCTAACTTCAAATTCACAAACTTTCAAGGATTTCAAGGACCCGTGGGGAACCCTGCAAAGTGGGGTCCAGGGCCCCCCAGGGGTCCTTGGGGGGTTCCAGGGGGAACCCTAGCTAAAAGGGGAATCATTTATTTTCACACTATCCATCCATAAGTAACACAATGACAGGATGTATGACTGTTTTGGTCGTGGGCTTCATAAACTTTAGGTAATGAAACATCTAAACTGTTTTGGTTGTGGGCTTCATACACTTTAGGTAATGAAACATCTAAAAGCTGGGCTTCATACACTTTAGGTAATGAAACATCTAAAAGCTGGGCTTCATACACTTTAGGTAATGAAACATCTAAAAGCTGGGCTTCATACACTTTAGGTAATGAAACATCTAAAAGCTGGGCTTCATACACTTTAGGTAATGAAACATCTAAAAGCTGGGCTTCATACACTTTAGGTAATGAAACATCTAAAAGCTGGGCTTCATACACTTTAGGTAATGAAACATCTAAAAGCTGGGCTTCATACACTTTAGGTAATGAAACATCTAAAAGCTGAACTCTTATCAGATTGTTTGATCATTCGACAAAATCTTCAAATGGGGGTCCATGATCTAATTTGTGTCAGTTTAGACGTGAGAAAGTTTGAGAACCACTGCTTTAATACACAACAGAGCCAGGCTGTACCAATTTATGACACTAGGTGGAGCACTAGTATTGCATGTCATTAAATGTCAAAGGTTAAATGAAATTAAACGAAACCTAGCCTTATGCATTTGGGATACTTTTGTTGCCTTTTCCCCCGTTGTACCGAACTCGTACTGAACCGTGACCCCGAAAAAGAGGTAGGAACCGAACCATGACTGTGTACCGTTATACACACACATACACACACACACACACACACACACACACACACACACACACACACACACACACACACACACACACACACACACACACACACACACACACTTGTATTTACCAGATAGTAAAACAATCCTGCCAATGCAAAATGATGTCATCAAAATCTTAAAATTGGAAACCTTATCTAAAATATGCCCTGTGAAAATAATGAAATTCATGCTTTTTGTAAAAAGTGGTCCAAAAATGACACTTTTTTTGCTGTTTCAATGGGAAATTGCTATATATTTTGTGCAAAAATACAAATTCAAATTATGTTTCTTTCCTTTTTTTCTTTTAAGTTACTGCATTTATGGATTTTATGTGCAACCATATTACAGAGGACATATTTTTGTCTCCTTTTGTAAATAGAAAAAGACAATATAACATGTCAATGGTGAACTTTAAAAAATGTCCCAGGTACACTGTTCCGTTGAAGATGTTCAAAAGCCTTTATTAGTCCATGTTAAAAAGTTAAAAACTGCAACAGCAGACTGACACGTTTCCTCCTGTGAGCTGAAATGGGACATTTTTTAAAGTTCACCATTGACACATTATTATTCATCTTTACAAAAGGAGACAAACTTTTCCTCTGTAGTATTTGATCCAGCCCACTCCTACAAGCACCTGTTTCCTGTCTATACACTGATTAACCTATGGACCCACGCAGCACTCCTATATATCCTGACTCATATACATTATATATTGCACAGTTATTTACCGTTCAATGTAAACAAGAATTTGAGTCAGATATTGCACAATTACACAGACTATAGATCACACTCACAGTCCAAAAATGTGTGTGTGCGTGTGTGTGTGTGTGTGTGTGTGTGTGTGTGTGTGTGTGTGTGTGTGTGTGTGTGTGTGTGTGTGTGTGTGTGTGTGTGTGCGTCCGTGCAGTGACATTAAGTGAAAATGAAACTAAAGACAAACAAGAAAAGGCTGTAAAACCACCAGCAGCAATCATTCTCACCAATGACTCTCACACACGCAACTGCCACACACACACACACACACACACACACACACACACACACACACACACTTTCAGGTGCTGCTTGTAAACTTACTCTACCCCTGCTGAAGTGAGTGAATAGAGTGAGAGATGAGTTCAGGTGCTGTATAGGTTGATTGGACATATTAAAATGATCATGTGTTTTATGTTACAACATGTTAGAAAGAACACATCCAGCAGCTGCTGACTGAGAGGAAATAAAGTATAAACGTGAACAAGTGATGAGATCTGATTAACTTGTTTCTATGACAATTTACTCATCAGGACGTGGCTGGCCAGTGGTGAAATCCTGCTTTATCTGAAGGCACCATGAGACTGGACTGGTCTGGTGGGAAGCAAAACCTGGAACAGAAACTCTGAACTTGAACAGACCACAGTGCACAGATAAGCAAAACCTGGAACAGAAACTCCGAACTTGAACAGACCACAGTGCACAGTCTACTGTCACACTTACTATTACATGTAGCCTACTATCACTAATACTATAGTAGTAAAGTTTATTCATACAACCGTTTTCACAGAGCAAAGTCACAAAGTGCTTCACAAGAGTCAAATAGTTCAAATAAGACCAGAATATAAAAATGAAAAGAAAAAAAACATTAAAACACAAGACATAAAAACATGCGACACAGGAGGCTATAAGGCTGGTCTGAGCAGAAGAGTCTTCAGTTGTTTTTTGAAAGTCAACAGAGCCTATATGAATACAAGTTGAATTAATTGTATATATGAGTTATATGAATTATATATTTATGGATGGTGAGAAAGGGGTATAATAAGTACATATTACTTCTTCCTACTCCTTTTTATGCCTCTGCCGGCAATAGCCGGGCCGGAGGCATTATGGTTTCGGGTTGTCCGTACGTACGTAATGTCCGTACGTATGGGCCGCCCATGGGGAAAACTTTCTGGGGCATAGCCGCTTTTTATTTTTTAACATTTTATTTTGAACCTAAATATTCACCATTACTTCTTAAAACATAAAAAATACATGTTTTATGTATTATTGCTTTGAGCTAGAGTCCAAGTCAAGTCTCAAGTCTGGTCACAAGTCCAAGTCAAGTCAAGTCTCTTATGGATGAGCGTTCTATCAGCTGCACGCCATCCTGTCTGCTTAGAACACTGCTTAGTTCAAACTAAGGAATTCAAAGCATGTACTGTATTATCCTCACTCCATTACCTATAGCATACAGTATCAGCATTGACAGATGTGAAAAGAGTACTGACAAATCCTACTCAAGTACAAGTATTGTTACTTTAGTGAAAATTTACTCAAGTACAAGTAAAAGTACTAGTCCAGGAGATGACTCGAGTAAAAAAGTAGCCTATTTAAAAGTACTCAAAGTACTTGAGTAAAAGTACATTTGCGTTGGTTAGAAACCGTTAGAGGTTAGATTCTCTGCTCGAACTATTGAATTTCCCCCCTATTCCTCGGACCCGGGGCGGGCTCGTGGTCAGATATAAGGCCCTTTCTTTTTCTTTTTTATAATTGTAATATTTTGGTGTTATAATCAGAATGTTATATGTACATTGTAACCTTAGAACCTTATCAATTCATGAGAGTGAACAGACAACATGCATATAGTTGAGATCAGTGATACTCAACATGCGGCCCGGGGTCCAGATGCGGCCCGCGATAGGGTGCTGACTGGCCCCCCAAACATTTTCTAATTCACAATGAAAACTAACATTGAATAAAGTTTGACTGAGCTCCAGCTAAATTGTCAAATATCACTGCCTGCTAGCTGCCCAGGCACTTACAATGTACCCAACTATCTATCTATCTATCTATCTATCTATCTATCTATCTATCTATCTATCTATCTATCTCTCTATCTATCTATCTATCTATCTATCTATCTATCTATCTATCTATCTATCTATCCTGTGTGCACAAGAGATGTTTGGTTAATTTTCTTTTTGGAGAGAGCCTTTATTGATTTGTTTAGGAAGAGGGTTTACTCTGAATAGATTTGAGAACTGAATTGAAGTGAGCAAACTGAATTTCTAACTTTTGTTGTTTATTGTTATTGGGTGGGGGGAACTACAATCCACTACAGAATAAAATAATATTATTAATATTTGTTTATTAACTGGCCCCTGGCCTCTTGTCATTTTGCAAAAGTGGCCCCTGGTCAAAGCAAGTTGAGTGTCCCTGGTTTAGATAAACAGCCAACTTACTAAGACAATTTTGGGTTCGGGCCAGGCTCGGCTCAGACAGAACGGGCTCGGGTCAGGCTTGTTTTTTGGGCCTGATCTAAGCTCTAATTTGGCGTTACTTTAAAAATGTTTTCTATTTTAATTATGTACCCCAATACATTTCACAAATCTAACACATAACTTACGTGTTACCTATGTCGTCCCTGTCTTTGTCTGTCTTGTCTTTCATTCATTCAGATGCAGTCCCAATGCTACTGTGCTGTTTTCATAGTGCGGTGTGGAAAACAGAAATTACTTTTGAAACGTAAATGCATTTTTTAAACGCGGTTTTCAGAAAACTCTTCAAAAGTCATAAAAGTGGACCTCGTTTGTGAAGATTATCTCGATGAACACAAACTTTGCTGTTTAATAAACCTTTGTTAACCACATACCTTAATTCATGCCTTTGAAATCCCCATATAAAAAATCACATTGCCTTCCCCCTGTACGAACCAGGAAGTGCAGGGACTTCTGGGTAAGCCTACAACTGGTCAGGAGCCCATTGCGTCACGTTTAACACGTTTAATGCTACTTTAACCCGTCCCACTTCAGACTCATCATCTGAGTAGAACAGTGGTTCTCAAACGGTTTAGCCAGTACTCCCTTTCCCTGATTTCTGAATCAAAGTATCCCCTTTACCCTACAAGTTACAACATTTTGCTTAGAAAACTGCAAGAGGAAACTAGAGCATAATGATGCAATGAATGAATGATAACCCACCTTTTGAAGAATATAACATTACAAAATAAGAAATGGAGTGAAAGAGTTGCAATTAGCGCCTCCTGAGCAGATTTATAACGTTTCATTTATTTTCATGATTTATTCTGACATTTTTCCATTTTCCCTTTTCTCTCAAGTACCCCTTGTAGTACCTCCATGTACCCCTAGGGGTACACATACCCCAGTTTGTTAACCACTGCAGAGGATGCTGGTGAGAGTTCAGAGGAGGCAGCATCAGCTGAGGATGACCCCCCCCCCCCCACATCCCTTCCAAACAACACGAATATGATCTGATGATACGAAGCCCAGCCTGGACGCTTCCATCATCACCTGAGCTCACCCATCACTCATCATGTCTCATCATCTTGCACGCACACACACACACACACACACACGCGCGCGCACGCACACACACACACACACACACACACACACACACACACACACACACACACACACACATCTGACTCAGGTGAGGTCATTCGTTTCGGCATGTGTGGAGGTAGAGCGGTTCGTCCACTGCTTGCTTTGGATAAAAGAGGTCGGTGGTTCGATCCCCGCCTCCTCCTCCAGTCTGATGTTGAAGTGTCCTTGGTGGGCAAGATACTGAACCCCAAATTGCTCCTGATGGCTGTGTCAGCACCCTGCGTGGTAGCTTGTCACCATCGCTGTGTGAATAGGTGTGAATGTGTTGTGTGTGTGTGTGTGTGTGTGTGTGTGTGTGTGTGTGTGTGTGTGTGTGTGTGAATAGGTGTGAATGTGTGTGAATGGATGTGCGTGTGTGTGTGTGTGTGTGTGTGTGTGTGTGTGTGTGTGTGTGTGTGTGTGTCTGCGCGTGTGTGCGTGAGTGAGTGTGTGAAAGTGCATGTGAATGGTTGAATGTAGGCATTGTAAAAGGCTTTGGATGGAAGCACTAAATGCACTCCATTGATCATCCTTCATGTTGAGTTTAATGGTTATTTCAGAATCAGAAACAGATTTATTGGCCAAGTATCCTACACATACAAGGCATTTGACTCCATTTTGCATTGTTCTCAATGTACAGGTATCATATATATGCACAGCACACGCTAAAAGAAAGGACAGGTGTGTATTTAAACATTTACATTAACTACTACTATTATACAATAATAAGTGTGTGAAAAGTGTCTATTTTATATGAAAGCTAAGAGCTGTTACAGTAAGAGCTGCTTCTCTTACCAGAACATTTTACTCTATTCATTTGCTGTATATTATTCTCTTTAACTTCATCATGCACCTTTTGGACTGTAAATTCATATTTATCACTCAGCTCCTTCTAATTCCTGTGTATATTATATCGGACTGCACTTAGATTTTCTCGTGTTTTTATCTTTATTTTTTCTCTTCTGACTATTGATGTGACCTCTATACTGCATACTTACACTAAGTCAAATTCCTCATAGTAATCTGATTACCTATGTGGCAATAAAAGTGATTCTGATTCTGAAGTGTCTACAGTATATATAAATAAGACTCATACAGATATTACAGAGGATATCATTCTGTCTCCTTTTGTAAATAGAAAAAGACAAATAATATCACGTGTCAATGGTGAACTTTAAAAAATGACCCAGGTACACTGTTCTGTTGAACTTCAAAAGCCTTTATTAGTCCATGGCTATATAAGTTAAAAACTGCAACAGCAACAGCATACAAGGCTTTTGAACTTCAATTAAGTTCAATTAAACTTCGCCATTGACACTTTATATTATTCATCTTTTTCTATTTACTAAAGGAGAGAACATTTTCCTCTGTAGTATTTGATCCAGCCCACTCCTACCTGTTTCCTGTCTACACTGATTAACCTATGAACCCACGCAGCACTCCTATATCCTGACTCGTGTGTGTGTGTGTGTGTGTGTGTGTGTGTGTGTGTGTGTGTGTGTGTCTGTGTGTCTGTGTGTGTGTGTGTGTGTGTGTGTGTGTGTGTGTGTGTGTGTGTGTGTGGCACAGCACAGTTACAGTATTTCACAGTGAATGTATTGCAGTGTGTGTGTGTGTGTGTGTGTGTGTGTGTGTGTGTGTGTGTGTGTGTGTGTGTGTGTGTGTGTGTGTGTGTGTGTGTGTGTGTGTGTGAGAGAGAGAGAGAGAGAGAGAGAGAGAGAGAGAGAGTGCAGTGACTGAAAACGAAACTAAAGACAAACAACAAACAAGAAAAGGCTGTAAAGGCAGCATAATAATACAGCAAAGAAAACTAGAATAGCAATATGAGTCTAGCACGATATTAAATATAGCAATCACAAGCTATACTCCAGCTTTCCAGAACATATCAAGTGAAATGAATGAATGGAAACAAGACCACCAGACACCATTATGAAGGTGTGCACAAAAACAGTGCAACATAGTGAGACAGGAAAACATGAGAAAATACAGTACACTATAGATCACACTCACAGTCCAATGTGTGTGTGTGTGTGTGTGTGTGTGTGTGTGTGTGTGTGTGTGTGTGTGTGTGTGTGTGTGTGTGACGTGTGTGTGTGTGTCTGTGTGTGTGTGTGTGGAGAAGACGATGCTTTGTATACACTTGTGTGCTAAACGATGTTTACATAATTATGTCTGCTTATATCCATTATATAAGCTACCATCCCGCTACACTATTTCCCCTGTGTTTACAAGCACATGCATGCAGTGTCTGCTTCTATATACACTTTTAACTCGAGTTGAGCTGGCTTTTTCTGGCTTTTCGTTTACTAATTTTATTCTTTTGATTCATTTTATTCTTTTTATTGTCTCTCAAATTGTATCCATCTTTATTACTTGTTTGATTGCACTTTGTACTGCACCTTGCTTCTGATTAGTGCATTTGTACCTGCTTTATGTTTGTGTTTTTACCTGTAAAGCACTTTGATCGGCCTGTGTCGTTGTAAATGTGCTCTATAAACAAAGTTGACTTGACTTGACTTGACTTGACTTGACACTGTACTGTACTGTACTGTACTGCAACCTTCTTCCAAAAGATGTGGATCTCTAATATTTGCCCTACTTTGGATCCAAATAAAAGTATTTAAATGTGTGAGTGAGTGTGCAGTGACATTAACTGAAAATGAAACTAAAGACAAACAACAAACAAGCAAACAAGAACAGGCTGTAAAACCAGCAGCAGCATCATTCACACCAAGGACTCTCACACACCCAACTGCCACACAGACACAGAGAGAGAGACAGACAGACAGTCAGACAGACAGACAGACAGACAGACAGACAGACAGACAGACAGACAGTCAGACAGACAGACAGACAGACAGACAGACAGACAGACAGACAGACAGACAGAGAGACAGACAGGCAGACAGACAGACAGACAGACAGACAGACAGACAGACAGACAGACAGACAGAGAGACAGACAGACAGACAGACAGACAGACAGACAGACAGACAGACAGACATTTCTATTGTTATGACTTGTTATTTCTCTTTGTGTTTCTGTCTGGTTTATTCCCTCTGTTTTAACTCCTGGTCTGTGAAGCATTCTGAAAAAACTTTGAAAAGAGTTATGAATAAAGTTATTATTATTGTGTTATTATGTGAGTGTAATAAAGTACAGAGTAAACTCTTCTCCTCCATCATCACTTCATTTCTCAGCAATTCCCAACTGTGTTTACCTGGAAACCGATGATGCAAGTGTCAGCTGTAACGTGATTGGTGGAGCTGTGTTTAAGATAACACTCTTCCTTGTGTTTGCTTCAGTTTGCAGCAGTCAGTGTGAAGTCAACACGGTCCTGTTGTGTTGTGAAGATGAAGAGCTCACAGACCCTCCTCTTCCTCTCATGTCTCCTTGGTGTCACAGCAGACAGTAAGTAGACACATTCAGTCACTTTACACCTCCAAGATTTCATGTTGATGTGAAGCTCTTTTGAGTTGAGCTCCAGTGAGATATTTAAAGTTTTCTGCTTTACTTTGGAGGAGAGAGGGTACTCTTATTAGTTATTCAATGGTTTTAAATATATAACAATAAACAGACAAACTCTATCAACCCGACTGGATAACATTTGGCAGCAGGATGTGAAACATAAGTTCAGTCTGTGATTCTGGATGTGAAGAATTTTACGTGTTTTTCATCTTGTTTCCTCTCAGCTGTACATGAGGATATTCGTATCAAGGGGTGTTCAGACACTGATGGAGAGGATATGTTTGGACTAGATGGTGAAGAGCTGTTGTACGCAGACTTCATCAACAAGAAAGGAGTGAACTCTCTGCCCAAGTTTGTAGATCCTATGATCTTCCCAGGATTTTATGAAGTAGCTGCGGCTAGTCTGGTGGTCTGCAGAGGAAACCTGAAACGAAGTCAACAAGCATTCAAGAACCTTCCTCTGCAGCTCGGTAAGGAAAGATGATAAAGTTTGTTTTAATACTGTTCAACAATTTCAACTACAAATAAGGAATGACTGCAGCCAGATGTTTTACATTAATGTAATAAATATACAATACTTTTACCATATTGTAAGTTCTGGTAGTGTTTAATGTTACTGTGAGAAATATATTAAAGGAGAATTCAGTTTTTTTTTGACACCCCGGACCTTATTTCCAGCTTACAATATGATGTTTTACTCACCCAGATAACTTTAGTTTCATTCGGATCCCCACAGAAGATATTCAGCTCCAAGTAGAGTCCATGGAACAGGCTATAACGGCCAAAAACGGGGCATGCATAATGCACTCTGTAAACAACATATTTTCTGTCACACCGGGGAATCATGGAAGGTGGAAACCCTCATTAGTGTTTTGCTTGCATCTGTGTTTATCCTGCCTTTTTGACACAAAATGGCCCCCGTGAGAAGGGTCTATTAGCTTTGTAACAAACCTCCGTGCTGCCGACAGCCTGCTCTGTTTGCTGTCTGAGTGTCTGTCACATTGATAACAGTTCCTCACCCTCCCACTCCTTGTGTAATCCATACATTATTCCAGACCCGGCTAAAATAAATACACGCAGCCATTGAATTCATCGTCCATAATCTCGAGATCAGATATCACAGCCAGCGGTGTCTAGCATGCTACAGATCTACAGATCAAGCTCAGAGCAGTTTAGATCGACTGCTCAGGAGCTCGAACTCTGCCCTGCAAGGCAGATTTCAGAGCCTAGAGCAGCATGCTAGAAACCGCTGGCTGTGATATCTGATCTTGAGATAATGGACGATGAATTCAATGGCTGCGTGTATTTATTTTAGCCGGGTCTGGAATAATGTATGGATTACACAAGGAGTGGGAGGGTGAGGAGCTGCAGGCTGTCTGAAGGACGGAGGTTTGTTACATAGCTAATTCATGTTCTCTATATTATATAACAACCATAATGAACCACGGCGTGACAGAAAGCCCCGTTTTCGCCCGTTATAGCCTGTTCCAGGACTCTACTTGGAGCTGAATATCTTCTGTGGGGATCTGAATGAAACCAAAGTTATCTGGGTGAGTAAAACATTTAAACTTCTTTTAAATGACAGAACTGAGGAATAAAATATATTTAGATGGGAAGTGGTATTAATTGACCTGAATTGATTAATTTAATTGAACAGGTGTTTACATGGTGTACATTGTGTTGTTGTGCAGATGCCCCTCACAGCTCCATCTACACCAAAGACGATGTGGAGCTCGGAGTGGAGAACCACCTCATCTGCCATGTGAGCGGGTTCTTCCCCACTCCCATCAAGGTCTACTGGACCCGGAACGACCAGAACGTGACCGAAGGAACCAGCCTCAACACCCCTTACCCCAACAAAGACTTCACCTTCAACCAGGTCTCCAGGCTGAGGTTCATCCCCCAGCTTGGAGACACCTACAGCTGTACTGTGGAGCACAGAGCCTTAAGCCGGCCGCTGACCCGATTCTGGGGTGATGCACCTTTATCTGTTATCTAACACCAACCAGCACTAGAGTTAGCTAACACCAACCAAAACTACACTTAGCTAACGCTAACCAGCACTAGAGTTAGCTAACACCAACCAAATCTACAGTTAGCTAACACCAACCAAATCTACAGTTAGCTAACACCAACCAAAACTACAGTTAGCTAACACCAACCAAAAGTGGCCTACAGCTAACCAGCCAAACAAAACTTTAGATGTTCCCATGTGTTCCTGTGTGTTTCTCTGTGTGTGTTCATGTGTGTTGATGGGTTTGGTTCCTCCTCAGATGTGGAGCAGGAGCTGCCAGGGATCGGACCTGCAGTGTTTTGTGGAGTGGGTCTGACCGTGGCTGTGCTGGGCGTGGCCACAGGAACCTTCTTCCTCATCAAAGGAAACGAATGCAACTGATCAGTTATGATGATGTGAGGCGGGCTGAAGGAGCTGCGGCGGTTAATAGACTGCTTTCTGTCCTACTGCTTTAACTGCTTCTCTCTGCTGTGTGGATGTCCTTCACCTGGAGGCAACAAGCACATGTTGCCTTTCACACAAACAAATAAATTAAACTTTCTATCTGTATATTCTTTTAAGTAAAGAATATTTACATTGTCACTGTTTAACATTAAAAGAATAAAGCTTTCTATTGTGGCACTTGGTTGGGGAAGAGTTAGTGAACAGTCAATCAAAGCATTTATTATGCATTTTGTTACAAGTATATTAGGCAGTAGGCTAGGCGTGGTCACGGCTGCCTGAATGATTCTCAGATTATGGAAAAGTACATCCTCTCCAGATAAAAAAAGAAGAAGGGTAGAATTCTCGATAGAAATAGTATCATATGAACACATGCCAGCTAGAGTCAATGATAAAGGTGATGATTTTAAGAGGGCATGGGACCGCCTTTTTGCCCATAGCATGGCTGGGACACTGATGTGGTTATACTGCTATAATTGCTTCTTTTTCGCCTCTTTTTTTAAATATATATTATTATTATCCCAAATATGTTCATCTATCATAGGCCTTGGAGTGTAAGTGTACTGTAAGTACATACTGTACTGCAGGGATACTCAACTTGCTTTGCTTTAATAAACAAACAATATACATTTTTCTGTAGGTTTTTGGGGTGTCAGCCGGAGTTTAGTCTGACAATGTTGTGCACACCGGATAGTTAGTTAGGTTAAGTACATACATAAGTGCCTGGGTAGCGAGCAGACGGCGGTATTTGACAATTTTTAGCAGCTAAATCATAGATTATTGAAAGATATTCCATATTCCAGACTGAAATGCTATAACAGAAGTGGAGTATTAACCAGAATGACATGAACATTTGGACACTTATTCAGGTGCACTGTAAATTTTTTGGTTTTTTTAGCAATTCCATCGCGGGCCACTGATGTACTGTACTGTAATGTAATAATACTGTCTGTGTGTGTAAATAAATAAAAACTTGACAGACTCACAGACATTAGCATACTGTAACAGTGAAATAAATGACAAAATAACAGCTAAAGCTGCATGGATGGGAGTGAAGGATGTGACTTGTTTGGTCCTGCAATAATAAACAGATGTACGCAGGGCCGTAGCTAGCTATGAGGACGGGGAGGTCCGGACCTCCCCTAATATTTCAGAGGGAAAAAAAAAAAAAAAAATTTTTTTTTTTTTTTTTTTTTTTTTTTAGAAAACAATCTGCATGGAAAAGCATGAAAAACACGGGATCGCTTTTATTTTGAAACGAAAGGCAGGTCAGGCAGGAAGTCATCTGACGCCGCGTCCGCGGTAACTTGATTCCGAGAGAGCAGTAGCATGGTGGTGAGTGATGACTGTCTGTCTGCCTGGCGAGATAATTGAAGGTGAGCGAGCTGCGAGACAGTGAGCGAGTGAACGACAGACAGTGAGTGACACTGACAGATTTTTTAGCAACAACCAAGAAAGTAAGTGTCTAGTCTGTCTCTTAAGTAATGTTACCTGTGTGACACGTTGGGATGCTACTGGCTAATCATGCATGATGCCAATTGCCAAGCTCCCGAAGTCAGGTATGCAGGTGGCTATATGCATGGTTTCAGTTTCATGACCCAATAAGTAACAAAAAGAGGTGGTGTAAAGTTAAAAACAACAGAATATATTTTATTTTATTTTTCAATCGTTCCTATCAGGAATAAATAAATGTCCCTCTGTATGTTTTTTTTATTATCGATGATGACTTTGTGTGTTGTGTACGGCTTGGGTTGTGTACCTGTGTTTGTAGGTGTCATTTTGATATGAATTTGGCTAAAACAGTTTGTGTTTGTTAGTTACAATTATGTTGACAGGAGAGCTGAGCAGGTGGTGACATGAAAGAGAATATACTGAATAATGACATCACAACAGTATAATCCTAATGTTGATTTAAAATGATATATTACTCTAAATATGGCTTAAAAAGGGGGGGGAAAAAACTCAAATTTTTTTCGGCGGCGCCCTAACGGGCGCCGCCGAAATAAAATTGAGTTTTCCGCCTCCCCTTGCTGGACCTCCCCTATTTCGGAACCCTGGCTACGGCCCTGGATGTACGGTGAGAAAATGTCCATATTATAATTTACAGTAACAGACAGACATGTTGAGACGCTGTGTGTGTAAGTGAATGAAGGGGCTTAACGTGTAAACACAACAGACATGACAACAACAAATAATAGTGGAGGTCAGTTGAGATATGATAGGTGTACACTGATGCTATAAACTGCTATTGGTTAATAAAGTAATAGTAGTAGGCTAAATCATGCATAGTGTTAGGCCGGGGTCAGGTGGATTCATTTGCAGACACATGACGGCCGTAAAAGTCTTGCAGGCAAGAGTAAACATGGACTGGCTACAATTCTACAATCTGACAGTGTGAAGCTGGCAGAGCTGACTCTTATAGGCCTCGAATGTGACAACATTACTGTATGACATCATAAGTGAAATCACTAAACTTCAACAGTGACATGTCAGGTGTAAATATTCAATGATGAAACTTGACATCGTCTTCAATGATGACATAATTAAAACCTTCGACAGTGACATCATCAGTCCATGTCCATGACATCATCATCATGGACAACAGCGCTGACATTATCCATCATCATCATTGGTGACATCATCTAACAGTCGTCATCATTGGTGACATCATCTAACACATAGGGAGTATGTGCACAAGTTCTGACTGCATTTCATGGCTTCAGTTTGGAGGCGGGGGTGTTTATATCATTTGTGTTGTGAATTTAACATTGTGTGCTTTGTGTATACAGTGTGATTTTTTACATCTGCATGTTTGTAGTTTCTAATGTGCCTGCATGTTTTTAAATAGGCCTAGTGTACGCTGGCGTGCAGATGCTTGGGCGTGCAATTTGGGCTGATGTCACAAAGTAAATCCTTTCAAATGGCTGTTTTTAAAATGATGTGGTAACCATGTGAATTTTAAGATGAGGAAATACGGGTTTCCATCCAAATATATCGCAACTTTTAATCGAAAAGTCGGCAAAATAAAATGCGAAACAATGCGTGTTTCCATCCACTGCTATTTTGCGAATTTAATAGAGCTGTCAATCACCTCGTGTTTGAGGCTGTCTGAGCTGCTGATCAGCTGCTAGACCCGATACAGCTCTGTTAAACACATCTAACGTTATTAATTTAAAGTTTCTTGATGACTCAAAAGTAGACAATGGTAGGCTACCATAAGGCCATTTCTGGATTAGGCTACCAGGTGCGACTCGGCAAACTAATGTTATAATGCCAACCCGATCTCCAAAAAAATTGTAAAATAGCAACGTTTGTGGACCAACGTTGCTATGTTACAATTTCGGCTCCGAAATTGTAAAATGGTAATCCACGGAGCAGATAGTAGGCTAAGTGAATACAATTTCATTCAAGTCTAGAAGTGAGTCGCCTTAAAGTTAATATCCCAGACCCAGTCTTCTGTTTACCATGGCGGGTATTGTGCTGCGCGTACCATTATTTACCGTGTGTAGCGCTATTGTGTGGAGGCTACACGGCATGTCATGTTTTGCGGTGATCAAGTGTGTTGTTTTTGAATGGAGAGACAACGGAATATCGCTTCATCTGTTTCCACTGCACGTTTCGCATTTTCCTTTTATCGATACACCCGACTTTTCCGCCTCCCTCAAGCGTGAATTTTTTTTGCGATATTTTGAGGTTTTTGCGAATTAAGCAGCGTTTCCACTCACTTTTTTTATGCGCAAATTGAAATTTCGCATCAAAACAAGTGGATGGAAACCCGACTTGCTGAGTCAATTTGACGCTCCGTTCCTGCGTCTCTTCGATGTTGACTTTTCTGTGTGTGCATGTGTGTCTGCTCCTTGACTGTCCCAGAGGGGAGTACTGCAGCCAATCTTGGAACCAAGGTTACTGTAATTAAAACTAGGTGTGGAGGATTTTTTTTACTGAAATAAAATAGACTTCCAGGAAACTCACTCATCTCTGATGATGAGATGTTTGCACTAATAAAAGCTGCAAATCTATCAATGTGCTCCAGTCCCTCCTTTGTTTCCTGGAAGTTTATTGTCCTCAAACTGAGAAGCACCTGGTTCAGCTGCATTTTGCTGGATGATGCATGGATAACCCTTTTTCTTCTTAAGTAAAACTAACTGAAACGATATTAAGGAAGCATAATGACAAATGTTTATAAAAAAAAAGCAAATTATTGATTTTTCAGGTCTATTGGAAAGTCAAATTTGTAGGCTCCAAATTCCTCTTAGAAAATTGGCCTGAAATGATGAAATCCCAAGCCTGCAGACTTGGACTCGGACTGGGGGCAATGGGGACTTACTCGGACTCTTCTTTGGCGACTCGGACTTAGACTCAGAACACTGAGGACTCGACTCGGACTCGAGACATTGTGACTCGACTACGACACTGGTACACAAACGCATGTGCCCAGTTTAGACCAACGATTTGCAACGACAAAACTGTTGCAGCGGTGTAAACTGGCCCGTCTCATCTCGACTCCAGCTGGCTGATGGCATCGCCAGAAATTCAGCTTGTCAAGTCGCAGCGGCTGGTTGCAAGTAGTTTCAGCCAGTCTGGTCGTGAATCTTTGGTGTAAACTGGGCTTTAAGCCTTGGATATACTCCAGAGAGAACGTGCACGGACAGCAGCTGCGGACACCATGGATGTGTAGTAGTAGTGGGAGGGAGGGAATGAGTGAGTGGGAGAGAGAGAGAGAGAGCTAAGTCAGTTTAGGTTGGATTTGACAGACACTTGATCTCTGACAAATATCCAAACTAAAAGTAACTTCTCCGCGGTGGAAAAACCCCTCTCTTCAAATTCAGTATGTGTTTTGGTCTGCGAGTTGGCGACCCACCACCAACGGGTCCACAACCCACTTTGGGTCGTGACCCATAGCTTGGGAAACACTGCTTTAGGCCTATGTGTATGAGTATTAAGAGTGGATGTAGTTCTCCCATTTTGCTCTCTGGCTCTGCCACCAGCAGCCTTTAGGCTGGACTGTCTGCCTGACAACAGGTGATGCTGGTCATGTGACCAGTGTGTAGCTCCTACATTGGTTTTTCTAGCAGGACTCAGTTGGAGTCTGTCAGAGTTTAGTGAACTCATCAGAGGAACATGGCTTCATCTGTTCTGCTCTTCTCCCTCCTCTTCATCAGTCTGTATGGAGCAGGTATGATAAATACATCATCAATACGTGGACCTGATCAGTAACTAGCTCATATAATACTCTTCCGTTTGAATGTTCATATTATATTATACCTGTGAAAGATTGATTTTACTTTTGTCTTTGATCTCCAGATGGATGTATGGAATGTGCAGTGGACCGTTGTGTGTTCAACTCCACTGAGCTGAAGGACATAGAGTACATTTACTCTCACTATTACAACAAGATGGAGTACGTCAGGTACAGCAGCAATGTGGGGAAATTTGTCGGCTATGGTGAACGTGGCATGAAGCAAGCAGACACCTGGAACAATGGTGCAGAGCTGAGAAGCAGGAAGTATCAGAAGGAGGCATACTGCAAACCCAACATTGAGAACTGGTACCCGGCTGCTCTGACTAAGACAGGTGAGCTGCTGCTCCTACATCCAACATCATCAAATACACCTCGATAATAATACACACATCACTGATTAAAGTAATACTACAGAGTTTCATTCTGCATCTCTGTTTAAAATAATTACATTTGAAAGATAAATTCAAACCTTACAAACCTTGTCAGCGTTTAGTGTTTCTACTGTTTCAATTTGAGTTGAAGTTTATTTTCATATCAAGTCTATTATGAAGTAGCCTACTTCTATGTGTATGTCTGCTGTCAAATATTATTCACCATATTGAAGTATTTTAATATCTCTCTCTATGCATCTATGGAAATAATATTACTTCACTTTAAAGAACTATAAATCCTGAACCAGACTGAGCTCCGTGACACCATCTGGTGGCAAAACACTGATGCTGCCTGCAACTAGTAGTACTATTACTGTTAGTACTGTTAATACTACTGCTAGACTGTCACAATAATCAATGAATTGACTTATGGTGATATACTGTAGGACATGGCCCCAATCATGTTTTTTACCTCAATAATTATATCTCATTGCATGTTTGTTTACATAAGAGGGGAAAACTATGCTGAGACATGTTTTGTCATTTCACACTGCCTCTGTCCTCTTGTCTGCTCACACACACACACACACACACACACACACACACACACAACACACACACGCACGCACGCACACACACACACACACACACACACACACACACACACACACACACACACACACACACACACACACACACATACGCTGAACCAGGTGAAGGTAATGTTTTACTTTTTTATATAGCTGTTTGTTTGGAATGAGAGTGAGAACTCCCATCCAGTGAACTGCAGAGACATTCGACAGTTATTCTAGATGGTTAAGAAGAACAGTTGATTGGTATTTAAAAGGGTGTAGGCCTACTTGGATTATTATGCTGTTATACGAGGGATCAGCCGAGCAGCATTTTGATAAACAAACTGCGTCACTGGATGGAAACGGCAATGGAGCATGAGCTTGAGTGTCTGACTCTATAGCCGGCTGACCCTGTTTCCTATACAGTGGCAGCAATCTCTCTGGTGCTCCCAGCTGAAAGCCTTTCAGCTTCCAGCCAGCTGCTACCAAAGAAGTGAAACTTTGTTACAGCATAAGATACATTTATTTAGAGAAACAAATTATATCTATACTGTTTATTAAGGTTGAATTGGTTTACGTTACTATAGGCATCTCGCCTGCTACGCGTGCTCAACTCCTAAGCTCGCCCGCCCTGCAGCTCGCATACACAGCTCAGCTGTTGCGTGGCCTCACCTGCCCCCTCTCTCTCTCTCCCTCAGTCTCCCGGTCTCTCTCCTCTCTCTCCCTCTCCCTCAGTCTCTCTCACTCTCCCTCAGTCTCTCTCCTTCAACATCATCAGTGATGTCACAATGAAGTCACAATGGACATCAGTGATGACATCATCACTGATGACATAACTGATGACATCATTGATGACATCATCAGTGATGTTACAATGACATCACTGATGATGTCATCAGTGGGACATGGGACAGACAGAGAAACAGAGCCATAGCTGCCATTTATATACTGATGATGATGATGATGATGATGATGATGATGTTGTTAGCTTTAAGTCTATTAAAGCCCCATTCAGCAACTTTTCCAAGTTTTGCTATTGGAGAAACTGCGCCCTCTGCGTGCAATAGTATCGATAAGGATATCGCCGTTCAAAGTCAACAAAACACAGCGCCAGAAAGCTCTATGTACATGTTGTGAAATCGGGTACTCACCACGTGATGAAATAATAATCCATAGTTACACAACACTGCCGCTGTAGAGCGCATGCGCGCATCTTGCCACGGGACGTGGCAGACAAACTGCTTAGTCCCAGGGCTGGCCAATGGAGGGGGCAGTGTGGGATAAATAAAGGCGAGAGTCTCCCTATTACAAGTCAATCTACCATGTCCTATGACTAAAAAGCTCTTATATTACAGTAAACAATTTCAAAAAAATTACTGATTGGGGCTTTAAGTTAACTTTCTGTTTTATCTTTGTTTAATTTGCCAAGGATCTTGGCTGGCAGCTGAATGGCCCAGCTCCAATTGAAGTGGGGGAAAAAACATGTAAAATTACAATAATATCATGATCACAATTATTCCTGTGAAAATATATGGACCAACAAACAGTAGTTATCATGACAAGTCTAAGTACTGCAGTTACTACCGGAACTGCGGCTCCTGAATGACATCACTGGCTTGCTGGGGAAGCGAGGCAGGGTTGACTCTGCTTAGTCCTTGGATGGGAGACCATCTGGTGCTGGAAGTGGTGTTGGTGGACCAGTAGGAGGTGCTCTTCCCTCTGGTGAATAATCTCCCCAATGCCCCAGGGCAGAGGCAGGGCCTCTTTAAAGATCCTGTCGGCACTCTTCGCAACCCTGGTGCCCTTACTACTACTACTACTACTACTACTACTACTACTACTACTACTACTACTACTACTACTACTACTAATAACATTGTGTCCTACAGTTACACCCTCTGTCAGGCTGAGGTCAATGACGCCCAATGGTGGGAGGCACACGGCCATGCTGGTGTGCAGCGCCTACGACTTCTACCCCAAACTGATCCATGTGAGCTGGCTGAGAGACGGAAAGCGCGTCACCTCTGATGTCACTTCCACTGACGAGATGGCGGACGGAGACTGGTACTACCAGATCCACGCCCACCTGGAGTACACCCCCAGGTGAGTCCAGATCCACTCGTACCTGGAGTACACCCCCAGGTGAGTCCAGATCCACTTGTACCTGGAGTACAACCTAGGTGAGTCCAGATCCACTCGTACCTGGAGTATACACCCAGGTGAGTCCAGATCCACTCGTACCTGGAGTATACACCCAGGTGAGTCCAGATCGACTCCCACCCGGAGGACACACCCAGGTGAGTCCAGATCGACTCCCACCCGGAGGACACACCCAGGTGAGTCCAGATCGACTCCCACCTCGAGTACACCCTCAGGTGAGTCTAGTGACACTGTTCTCATTCACTGTTCCTACTTATACCTACCACAATGAATGCACTGTAATTCATATATAACCTACTGTACATAATGGTGAGCCAGGAGGCTGTGATCATGTGACCTACATATGCGCTACAGGCTGTTGCTGTCAATACAAAATATTTGTAGACATTCATTTTATTCTCTACCGTTTGTAGTTTGTAAATGCACAATCTCGGAACCCAAGAGTAAAAAAAAAAAAAAAAAATTGTCTTCCCTCTAACCTCTGGGAGCAGGCACGTTTGAATGCCTGAATAACCAGAACTCAAGGGGCTCCGCTCCCTGCAAGCTCTGCCATTGGCTCCGACCGACCGCCTCTGACCATTTATGGATTTCCTTTCCACTCAATCTCAAATAATGCCTCCGCCGCTGTAAAACAACAAAGCTAGCTCGTTGCTACATGCTGAAAATAACAAGTTTAACTAGACACCATCCGCTCCATTTTGATTGGGTAAAGCAGCATGTGAACCTGCCCCCTATGAGCTCTGTTATTTGGCTTTTCACGGAGCTTGCCGGCAGATTTCCGATGCAAGTAGAAAGTCTGTCTCGAGAGATCAGTCAATGCAGATACAAAGTTGCTAAACCTGAAGTAGGCTACTTGTAGGAGGACAACAGGACAAACGAGGACAAATTGACTAAACAGGAGAAACTGATCAATATTGTTGAGGGACGATGATGTCGTCTGATTTCAGATGATGAGGATGAAATGGGACAGGTTACAGTAGAGGATGCTGCTGAGAGTTCAGAGGAGGCGACATCAGCTGAAGACAATCAAGACGGCAACCATCACAAACGATGCTCCAAGGGGTGGAGCCTTTTGGGGGAGATGTGTCTTGAGGGCGTGATTTCGAATCGCACATAGGTTACGCAAAAACCACGCCCTGTGCCCGCCTACGCAGCAGTCAAGCGCCGGGATTGGCCAGCAGCAAGTCTTTTTGCTTCTTTTGACAGCTGGAATCTCCCACACCACAAATCGCTGGGCACGCAGCCCAGCGATTTCATGAACCAACTGAATTGCTCTTGATAGCGGACATTGAAATTAATTATTAGTGTATTAACGTCAATGAAAACGTAACACAAGCTTTTAACACACAATCGATTTTTAAACATTTATTTCAAAACATCATTGTAAAATTCAGGCCTTTAGCCAAAGCTTCAATAACAGAGCTCAGCTGACAGTTTAACCTGCAAATGAAAACTATACAAAATATCAAATTAAAAATACAATAGGCTACAGCACATAGGATTAGCTCCCCCCCCCCCAGGCCAGCCGTTTGTTCCAGGCCAGTCAAGTCCCAACAATCTACAAAAACATGCAATAATATAAAATTATAGATAAAAAGTTGAATCATACACAATAAATAAAACCAAAAGTAAAGGGTTAGCCTTCCCAATGGCCAAGGGCAGCATCTGTTATTCTGGCCTCATAATAAGCACTGAGGCGGGTGGTCAGAAAGTCAAATAACATTAAAATACATTGTATGCTTTGGTGCGATGTAGGATTTTGTCTTTCAATATCCTCATTGCAGCCTCGCTTGGTGTTGTTGCTTCTCACAGGAATGGTGTCCCTGTAACAGAGCCCAACATGAGCATGAGCGCCTGGCCAATCCCGGCGCTTGACTGCTGCGTAGGCGGGCACAGGGCGTGGTTTTTGCGTAACCTATGTGCGATTCGAAATAACGCGTCTTGAGGCCTATGGGTGAATTTTTTAGGCAGTGATTCCCAACCAGGGGTACATGTACCCCTAGGGGTACTTGAGCAGCTTGCAGGGGTTACTTGGACAGATTGGGGATTACAATTTATTTACAAAATGATCAAAACAATATTCCAAGTAATTTCATAGCTCCAACTTGGTAAAACTGATTACTTTCCCCCAA
>NC_139630.1:30045685-30053185 GCF_964638095.1 Poromitra crassiceps
GCCCAAATTATATGAAATTGCAGAAAAAGCAAAAGATACCCCTCCTTTAAAACTCCTTCATCCTGGGTACAATAATACAGTCACCCACTTCCCAAAATTAGAAAGTGTTTCCTTGCATTTACTACTGATATGTATTCTTGTTGTTATGTAATAGACACTTGCTGTAAACAAAAGCTCCAACTCCATTCTCACGTCAATTAACCACAGAGCACAGAAGAGGAAATGTTGGTGCACACACTGCAGCCATTCTGCAGAAGTGTGTCCACTATAGCGTGGAGCCACTTCTGCAGAATGACTGCAGTGTGTGGAGCCACTGAGCTTTCCATCATCACCTGCTGCAGGATAAGACTTGTTGGCTAATTGTTTCAATTGCCACATGACCTCACAGTAAAATCATAGTAAGTATAATAGGTTTAAATAAACAAATCTAAAGCATATTATAAAACGGCTCTCTCAAATCAAGCAATCTGATTGGTTCACAGCCATTGTATAATTCCAGTAACCGAGTTCAATAACCCATGGCCATGGGTTATTGGTTGCCATGGCAACTCTCTTACTAAGAGAGTAATAATAAGGCTTACCTCAAATGACAACGTAGAAAAAGAAATGGCGGAGACAGCTGTCAGATCCTTGTGAATCGATCTTCGCTTATAACTTTACTAATACTTCGCAGAAAATGATGTTTTGTACAAGAAATAGATGCGGGCTAATGTCTTCTTTGCAAAAGAAAGGCTGTTAACCCCGCATTTAACTCCGCAATTACCCCCGTAACGTTAGTTGGTGTCAGCTTTGCAGAGAGCATTCAGCTTCTCAACAAGCGCTGAGAATGCAACGCTGCGGCTCGAGCTGCCTGTCGGGGTTTCCAGAAAAATCTCAGCTAATCAGCAAGCGCCAGGATTGGCCAATGTCAACTTCAGTCTCCAGAACGATCCAATCAAATCACCCGCATGTTCTTGCGGTCCCGCCTTACAGTAGTGTTTCAACTGACTCTATCAGAATGACATGCCAGTCGGAGTCGGACTTATAGTATTATTATTATTATTATATTATCATACTTGGAAACCGTTTTATAAAAGCAATATAGCACTCGAGCAGCGTGTGTTGTGGAATATATCCCGCTGATAAACTGTTATCCCACGAGGCCGCAGGCCGAGTGGGATAACAGTTTATCAGCGGGATATATTCACCACAACACACTTGCTCTCGTGATATATTGCTTAAATATACTGTAGCACCACGGGGGGGGGGGCGGTCTCAGGTCCTCACTCTCTGCTGCTGTTGAATCCAACATGTTGCCTCTAGCAACAGATGACACAAGCAGCAGCTGTGTTTCTCATTGGCTGCTGACTAGACTGGACATGGAAGTGAAAGTATAGAGCCGGGACTTTCCAGAGACGCTGCTTTCAGGTGCTGCACGTAAACTCTAAACTTGCTGAGCTAAAGTAACTAAACTTGCTGAGGTTTGGAAATTGTTTCAATTGACACATGACCTGCGGTAAAATCGCCAGTGCATGTGAGAATTGTTTCAATTGTTGGGTCTAAAATAAGGAGCCTGGTTTCTTACCTGCTCTATTTGGAAAGCGCCTTCGGATAACTTTTGTTATGATTTGGCACTATATACATATCAAACTGATTGATTGATTGATTGATTGATTGATTGATTGATTGATTGATTGATTGATTGATTGATTGATTGATTGACAGAGCATGGGCCTGTGGTCAAAGAGCAACAAGATGTTTTTGTGTTTGAATGTTTCTCAAAGAGAAGTGATGGTTTTTTACTTTATCTGACATTATTAAGAGCCAGTGCATTGAGTTTGTTGAGTCTTATAAATACCATAGATTGAATTTTGTATAATGTATAAGAAAGCCCAAATTATATGAAATTGCAGAAAAAGCAAAAGATACCCCTCCTTTAAAACTCCTTCATCCTGAGTACAATAATACAGTCACCCACTTCCCAAAATTAGAAAGTGTTTCCTTGCATTTACTACTGATATGTATTCTTGTTTTGATGTAATAGACACTTGCTCTAAGCAAAACTTCCCATCAGAAGTCTGTCTGTCTGTCTGTCTGTCTGTCTGTCTGTCTGTCTGTCTGCCTGCCTGCCTGTCTGTCTGTCTGTCTGTCTGTCTGTCTGCCTGCCTGTCTGTCTGTCTGTCTACCTGTGTCTCTCTACGTGTCTGTCTGTCTACCTGTGTCACTCTACCTGTCTGTCTGTCTGTCTGTCTGTCTGTCTATCTGTTGACCTGTCTCTCTCTCTCTCTCTCTCTCTCTCTCTAGCTCTCTCTCTGTCTCTCTCTCTCTCTCTCTCTCTCTCTGTCTCTCTCTCAACAGATCCGTCGATGCCTGAGAATGAGAGGAACAAGCTGGCCATTGGAGCCTCAGGACTGGCTCTGGGTCTGATCTTACCTCTGGCTGGATTCATCTACTACAAGAGGAAGGCCCAAGGTCCCTTCATTACATTACATCATTATATTGCATCAATTCATGCTTTTTAAGCGGTGCAGCCACTTTGTGTGTGTGTGTGTGTGTGTGTGTGTGTGTGTGTGTGTGTGTGTATGTGTGTGTGTGTGTGTGTGTGTGTGTGTGTGTGTGTGTGTGTGTGTGTGTGTGTGTGTGTGTGTGTGTGTGTGGCAAGATGTGTGTGGCGGGATTTGTTTACACCGAGATTTAGATGTGTGTGCGCGCCGAGATTTGTGTGTGTCTGTGTGTGTGTGTGTGAGAGAGAGAGAGAGAGAGAGAGAGAGAGAGGTGTGTGTGTTTGTGTTCATATTGGCTAAAAGGGGGGCGATAAGGGGAGAACATTTCTAAATACAGGATGGCAGAGGCAGAGGGCTGAAACTTGGCATGGATGTCAAGTGTGTGAAGGTGTGTGTTATGTTCATGCCTGGGAAGGGGGGGGGGGGTCAAAATGCAGAGTAGCAGAGGCAGTGTGGGGTGAGTTGCCCCTAGCATCCTGCATTTTGGAAAAAAAAATTATATTAATTTATTAATTTATTAATTTATTTTTCCAGGGTCCAGGTCTAACCTGAAATTTAGACCAGTTTTGACTAACCCGGTCTGTCTTCCTTTACAGAATGAATGGCTGCATTCAAATTGATGAATGATGACTGCATTCAAGAGAAACAAAAACGCCCTAACTTAGTTCCTAACCACTTTTCCTTGACCTGGATGGAAAAGGTCATGAGGTCAAGGAAACATGTGAAGGATTCATACAGTAACGACTTAGGAAAAGATAACCACAGTGCTAAGAGGATCCCACTGCACTGACACTAGGCCATGGAATTATAATAACGTGGGTCTGCCGTGGTGAAAGTAGACCCTTTTCACAGGAGCCGTTTTGAGGTGAAAAAGAGGGAACTAAAGCAGGTGTAACCAATACCATTAATGATGGTTCCATTCAATTTAGGTGTTCCAGTGCCAGGGCCCTCATTACTAACCTGACGCTGCCAGATGGACGGGTTAGCTTCACATTACGTTTCACTAAACCAGTCCATCTGGCAATGCAGTAATCCAACCCACTGACGGAGGCGGGCACTTTTTCCAAGCTACTTGGCAGGTGATTGGATGACCCATCTGTCTATCACCGCTGGTGCGTGTTAACTTCAACCAATCAGATCGCCATGCCTCTGACATCACGTTTGCGACCGGAGGAAGGTGCCTGTGCCTGTAAGAGTGATTGAGTCCTCACCGTCCTCATCGTCGTAAAGTCGCCTTCGAAGCATGACATTCGATTATAACGAACTAGTTGTGTGGCTTAGCCTTCCCAAATGTTGAGGGTCGTTTTTTAGAATTGAATACATAGAATTGGGAACGTTACATTCAATTTCATTCAGACTGCCTGTCACTAAGAACTACAAAGACCATGTGCGTCACACAGAAAGCCCGCCTAAGGCTGCCGCTGATTCGTCGAGCCGGCCATTTGGGTTTCTAAGCCAATCATCTTAACTGCCTGTGCATGACAAGATGGATTACGTCGAAAGAATTCTCTTTTGATCTCGCGAGGTTATCCATCTTGCAAGCAAGGTTACCTCATTACTGTTATCGGTTACACCTGCTTTAGTTGCTGCTTTACCACCTCCTCCTTTACTGCACTGGTATTCACTAAGTTATAAATGAGAAAGACTACACACACAACCAATCATAAGTGACCTCATAACTTCTTCTCCCACCAGGCCATGTCAGTGTTGGTTGTTTTGTGTTTATATGACTGAATAACAGCCTCTTCTCTTCTTCTCTTGTGTTAAATCAGGACGGGTTCTGGTTCCCAGTAACTGAGGTAGGAATCCTAACCTTGTTCCTGTTGTCTGTTTGTCTAATGGAAGGAAAAGTCAACTGGAATTCAACTTGCTTTCTTGTGTTTTCAGTGCTGCCACCTGCTGGAGAAGAGGAGCTGCTGTTTCTGTTTCAAGCCTTCTGTGATACGCTGCACATGTGCTGTGAGATACATGATATTATGGTGATTTGTTTGATTTTTTCCTGAATTGATTTGTTTGCTTCTACCATGGGGCTATGTAGTTAAAAAAAAATGTTGATTTTTTTGGTCTGTTTTAACTCATTGAGTGCCAATGACGACAATCGTCTACAATTCGTTTAGTAACGTAGAGTGCCAATGACGACGATTGTCGTCAATTGCGTTTTTTGATGGTGTAACGTGGATCAAAGCCAGATCCATCTCCTGTGAAAGTATGGTGGATGTTGAATGTGTAAAAGCTATTTTACCGACCCATTAGGTGGCGACAGTGCTCTCCAGATTAGAGAAAGTTGAGTAAAAAACAGAGAAGAAGTCGTTATGGAAACGGAAACGGCATCGGTATGCATCGATATGCATGAAGCATAACGTTAGCTGTGCCTGTGAACAGCAGTCAATCTGCTGCCACAATTGAGCCCCTCCGTCTCCGCTGCGATAGCCCCTCCATATGATTTAGTTGCCGACACCAGCGTCTTTCTGAAAAGTTACATTATTCTCAGCTGGGAGCCAGCGACACGCTATGAAAAAGCGGGGTGCAGCGCACTTTTCAGTGCAGAGCAAACGCAGAGCAAACGCAGCAGAGCCACCAGACACTCCCACGGAGGAGGAGGAGGAGGAGGGGGGTGGGGCACGCAGGGCAGCATACAACCATTGACAGTAAACACAGACCCAGACAGCAGGAGGCTCGATGGACAGAGACAGGCAAACAAGCTAGAATATCTGATGCCCACCAGCAGTAAATCAAGACCAGCAAGAAGGTGTAGGGTCTGCGCACGCAGGGGCCAGCGCTGCTGGTTGCAGCTAAAAAATATTATTTGGCCAAACAAAATTCCTTTGTTTTCACTGTTTTATTGAAGGAAATTATTTTTGAGGTGTGACTACATCAGAAAATATTAGCTTCAGAGTCAGTGATGTGCTTGAAATGCTTCATTTCACAAAAGGCTCAATATCTCAGCTTCTAAATTGAAACGTGTGTTTTTGCTGAAATCCACCTATCTTCTCCGGCTGATAACTAAAGAACGGAAAATGATATCAATAAACTTTTTTTTGCTGGTGATAGAAGAGAGTCTCATCGTTCTTTGGCCGTGTTCGGTGTTTACATAATAATATAATATAATATCACACAATATTCTGTGGGCCTTGAGAAATCACTGAAAACGCTCTGAAACTCTGGCACTGGGAGCGTCCGTTCTCCAAAAGTGGCTGGCACTCAATGAGTTAATTGTGTTTATTGTTGGTTTTATTTTTGAAAATTGACCGGATGCTCTCAAAGTATGGTGTTCCTGTGTGACTTCCTGCCTGGCTCAATCTGCTTTGTGCAGCTTGACGCGGCTGATTGGGATCAGATGCAGCACAGCGCGTTTCAGAAGTGTCCCATTCATATAATAATGCTTACTCTTCAAAAACACGCGTCCCAAGCATTTAATAATGCTTATTCTTCAAAAACTCGCTGTAGTTTTGATAGTATAAATTCATGTAACTGTAGAAGCTGAGCGTGGTGTGGACAGTCAGTGCAGGTTATTTTGCTGACAAGGGGGTCAGCAAACATCCCCGTCATCATCCCTACAAATCACCTACTGGATAAACACGATATAGCACATAATATAGTATGTGATGTATGGCACATACAGTACAGCACATATATGTGATGTATGGCACAAACAGTGCAGCACATATACGTATGTGATGTATGGCACATACAGTACAGCACATATGTGATGTATGGCACAAACAGTGCAGCACATGTATGTGATGTATGGCACAAACAGTGCAGCACATATACATATGTGATGTATGGCACAAACAGTACAGCACATGTATGTGATGTATGGCACAAACAGTACAGCACATGTATGTGATGTATGGCACAAACAGTACAGCACATGTATGTGATGTATGGCACAAACAGTGCAGCACATATATGTGATGTATGGCACAAACAGTGCAGCACATATATGTGATGTATGGCACATACAGTACAGCACATATATGTGATGTATGGCACAAACAGTGCAGCACATATATGTGATGTATGGCACAAACAGTGCAGCACATATATGTGATGTATGGCACAAACAGTGCAGCACATATATGTGATGTATGGCACAAACAGTGCAGCACATATATGTGATGTATGGCACATACAGTACAGCACATACTGTATATGTGATGTATGGCACAAACAGTGCAGCACACGTATGTAGCATAACATGTATCTGAGGTGTATTTGTGATGTGAAGCTTCACTTCCTCTGTGACATGATTATTTTCCAGCGACTAACTTCCTCAAACTGATTCAGACTAAAGGAAGAACATCGGATCCTCCTGTCCTTAATGTCATCTGTAAAATCACATAATCAGCTGCTTCAATATGTTAGGAGCCTTGGGTTTTCTGAGTGTTAGATTATTTTATTTCTACTGGAGTGAGATGTCTTTTCCTACAATAAAGCTTTGGAAAACACTGTGTCACTTTGTTCTTTTAGCTGAGACTGTCATGGTGCAGGTGTGGTGAGGACCCAAATGTGGACAGTGACATAGAGACAGGAGCTAGTGCATAACCACTGTTGGGCAAGTTACTTCTTTCAAAATGTAATATACTACATATTTATAGTTACTTTCATTTGAAAGTAATGTTACTTTACAATATTACTGTCTGTGTAGAGTAAGTTGTTACTTATTACAGTACTTTTGCATTCTTTCACCAAAATAACTGCAGTAGCAGAATGACATTGCCACGCAGGAACCATGCCGAAAAATAATTTAAACCCTCTTGAAGTCAGTGTAAACCGTCCACAATTCTAAATGTTATTATTTTCCTTTGTTATTGTCATCGGTTATTTGCATAAAAACACAATTTGATTATGATTGTATCTTTATTTAAATATGTGCTTTGATAAAAACAAAAACAAAAAACAACTTGTGTTACTTGACAAAGTAACTGGTATATTACTGAAACCCTATTGGTAATAAGTTATATTACTGAGTTACTGCTAAAAGTAATATATTCCATGTAATATATTACTTTTG